>NC_083459.1:10380648-10680841 GCF_023558535.2 Drosophila nasuta | reverse complement strand
ACCTATCGCTTATCGATTTCGAGGTACTTGCAACTATAAATTCGAAGCAGCTGATTAGCGATGACACTACAACACTCTGTTATATATAACGTTGCAAGGCTGTTATATATTTGGTCTTCTATTCTAATTAATGTCTATTAATTATTATTATTTTTTTTTATCTATTAATTTTTTTCATTTTAAATAGTATTAGTCATAATAAACAAAATTATATTTACAATAGTTTGCAATACGGGTAGTTTTGAGTAACTTTGCGATCATGAAGTAGTAATTTCTATACGTTTTAAAAATATTAAATTTCTTTGCTCTATTTAAATAAACACACAAACGGTTTTCAAGATAAATTGTTTATAAAAATAAATTAATGCTGCACTCATTCAAAAGAATTTATTCAATAAAAAATAATTCATAAATATAAAAAAAAACATCGATGTTCCGCATGAGAAATCGATATTGAAAACATTTTCGAAAAACATCGATATGCTCAAGGGTTTGACCGATGTTTCTCCACCTCTAGCGGTCACGCTGGTGCTGAAATGAACACGAAAAAATGTGCTAGTCAAAACTAAAATGTAGATAATAAATATATGTAAATGCTGAAAAATGGTACAAGCGGCGCACAGAAACCTAACTAAATGGATATTCAGTTAATTATAGTTTGGGCATTTAGGTTGCATAGTTGCTTAGACTGCAAAAAGGCATAAAACAGCATATTTCGATGCAACAAAAAATATTGTGACAGCCATTTTGTTTCCGTCATTACGTTTGTTCATCGTGCATTTTTTCATGCGTGCTGCTGCTGCTCGTCGCTTTTGTCACACACATACTCCAAACACACATACAGATACACAACACGTACACATCGAAAATCCACAACCACAACCATCGGCAGTATTTGGCTTTGCCATTGCCACCACCGCCACTGCGACTACGAACGAATGAGTGAACGAACACTGAGCGAGATAGACGCTTTCGATATATCGCACATGCACAGTGTCCGCTCTCGCGCTCTCAGTAACTTACGAAGCGTTAGTACGTCGGCTGCATTTACACTCACTTCCTAACAGCATTGGGTGTGAGCAGTATCGCTATATGGTAGTTGGTGTACGCGTGCGCTCGCCTTTGCTTGTGTTGTGCATGTGTGTGTGTGTGTATTCGCATTTTGAGTAATTTCGAAAAATTTTTGTATATTTGATGGCGACAACGACGGCTGCTTTACTCACAAGAAACGCGCGTATGTCGAAAATTGTAGCGCGTACGTATATCGGTGTGTAGAAATTGCTAAAAAATTGTGGTAAAAACTAAAAAAAATTATATAAATTATTAAACAAGTGTTAATTTAATATAACGCGCTGTGAATTTTACTCAAATTCTATGAAAATATAATGCATTTTGCGCCAAAAATGCATTTGAAAATGTGAGACTTCAATGGACATGACAATTTTTTTCATTTTACTTTTTTTTTTGGTGGTGGCAACGAACAGCGCAACCAGCCACAGCACTGTAGAAGAAGAAGAAGCAGGGCTGACTATCTGTCGCTGAGTGTGTGTGTGTGTGTGTCATAGCGTGTGTTAGTGTGTCTTTTGTGTGTGTGCGTATGCGTGCGTTTAGCAGCAGCAGCAGCAATAGGCAGTGAATATTAACAAAAAGAAGAAAAACGAAACGTAAAAAATTTTAATGAAAATACACGTACACCAACAAACAACAACAAATTTAATACCAAGCAACGAGAGAGCGCGCAAAAAGTTTCACTTGAAATATAAATATGTATGTGTTAAATATATATACATATATAAGTGTATATATACAAATATATATGTATTTATATATTTATTATTATATTACGTGTATGTACCGTGCATACGTTAATACGTTATGTAGCCGTTGCGCGTATGCATATGACTGTAAATGTATACGTGTGTGTGTCGCGCTGTTTTGCCGCCGCTGTTTTTAACTTAACGTCTCGTAGTTTATCGTAAGAGCTCGCATATCGGCTACGTTATGCCGTTACGTCGTGTGCACACTTTGTTGACGTTCTCTCTCTCGTTCGCTCGCTCTCTCTCGCCGTTCCCGTGTGAAGGCAAAATCAACAATAATATTTTTGGTGCAGAAAAGAAACAAATAAGAATGCAATTCAACTAAATAAGCATATAAAATATATATATTATTTTTTTTACAGTTGCACTTTAACAATTGTGTGAAATTTGCGTGTTGTATTTGTTAATTCAAAAATATTACAACCAAAAAGAAATCAATCAAGTCAGCGACGACGAAGTCAAAGCAAATTACAAAAGTTCCCCTATCTAAAATAACAACAAATAGCCCGCTATAAAAGGAAATCGCAACCATCAAACAACAAAAACAAATTTTGGATACGCTCATAACAACAAAAGCAAGAACAACAATAACAATAATCAAATGTAAGTGATGTCGCCTCCAAAATGAATGCAACTCAACTAACAGCATGTCGCACGTGGCGCATGCCCCACTCAACGAAGTATCGCGCGTTCTCCGCCCTCTTATTCTATCTTCTCTTGAAACAACAAGGAAAACAAGTGCTAATTTATCGATCGATCGAGTTTTCTAATGCTGAAAACTGTTGCTATTTAATTATTTTGTTTTATATTCGCGGACACAGTGTCGCCTTTGATATTTGCAGCATATTTGTTGCACGCGCGCCCTTAACTACTAGCAACCCTTTGGGTCAGAAGAGAAGTAAAGAATTGTATAGCAGCTGCGTTACGTTCTTTTTCTACTTCTTCGTTACCCTTCGATATAAGATTGTCAATTCTAATTAATAGCAGAATCAAGAATTGTTTTGTTTACTTTGAATTTTTGTCTGCATATTCGAATATTTATAGAATAGAAGTTGAAGTGTTAAGTGTCGATTTTTTACGCTATTTAGAATGCAACTCAATTCGATAGGTTTGATGTCATATCTTATTTATCGGAAGAGGGAATGCAAAATCTAAGCACAACCAAAAAGTGTAAACAAAAATGTGGCCGGCTTTTTGCGTCGTGTACGATTAATGTGCTAATTTTGCCGGTTCTTCATCTCATGACGTCTTTCTGTCTGTGTCAGTGTGTGTGCGTGTGTGTAAGTTTGTATGTGTGACAATTGCATTTGGCGCGCAAAATTAAATATCTTTAGGTGTGATATATTTTAGACGGTTTCTGTTTTTTGTTTCGTGTATCTGATAAATTCAATTTGCTTTGTGTGGGTTTTGATTTCTAATTAGAAGGGAGCAAAGTGGGTGAGTTTTGGGGAGGTGATGTGGAATTTCATTGATGCTTTTGCTGCTTGCTGTCAACGTCGACTGCAGATGCTGCAGTTGGCTATAAACCGGCTTTAAATTCGTGCCACTATTAGCACGATTTATTAACCTAGAGGCGCAGCGGCAGCGCAGCATTCCACGCTCTTCTCTTGGATTCAATTCGACACTTCGACTCGACTCGTGACGTAGTCGGTACATACTTGCAGATACAGCGAACACCACCACCATAACAGCAACAACAACAGTAACAGTTGCTGCTTTTGCCGCCTGGCTTTTTCACTTTCGAACTCTAGAATCGAAAAAAGAGACACTCAAACCAACAAAGTTCTCTCGCTTTGCGGCTCTCTCTGGTATTTGTGTATGTGTGTGTGTCTCGTGCCGCTGCCGTGCCGCCATATTTGCATTTGGAATACGTATTACGTAGCGCACTGTGTTGTCTCGCTCTAACTCAAGCTAGATGCCCTAAGTGCTCAGTCACGACATTCTGTCTGTGTGCGTGCGTGTGGATCACTTGTATTTTATTTATTTAAATAAATGCTTTTTTGCGCGTAGTTCAAGTGCATGAAGGCGCAAAAAATAATAATTAATGAATGTGTTGTGTGTGTTGTTTGTGCGCTTCTTGAGTTTGAATGAAATTCTTGTACGTCGTCTGCGCGTATTTTTAGCGCACATTTATTTTGCTTTTGCAGCAAGTGACGATGCGAGAACAGAACACAACACACTATGGTTGACCTTTTGTTGATAAACTAACTCATGGCATCGTCGCTCTGTGTGTGTGTGTGCAGACAAATCATTCTTGCCATCGTCTGTACTTGATAAATCGAATAAACGTTTTTATATTACTCCAGCGAAATTAATTACATGTTAGTATTTCTCTTTTTTGCCGCTTCTCTTTTTCACCACAACCCCCGCCCGTTGCCCATTTGCGGCGCCCACAGAGTCGAATGCATGCCATTGCTAGCGGCCGCTTCTTCTTCCCTAATTCGACGTCATCGTGTTTGCCTTGAATTCATATTCACACGCGAATGTATGGCGCGGTCCGTTACATACACAAATGCAAACACGAAGTGCGACGAACACTTGCGCGCCTCGGCCATCGGGTCTCGGCTCGGCTCTCTGCCGAAACACACGAACAAGCTCACGTTCGTGTTGCTGGATGTTGTGTTGTTGCGTTCTACGTAAAATTTTTGTTGAAAACTCAAAGTCGTCTACTGTACTACATAATTACAACAGCGCAGCGCGGACATCAGCACGTTTGCTGTTCGTGATGGCTGTGTGTGTATGCGCGCGTGTATGTGAGTGTGTTTGTGTGTGTATGAGTTGTCAGTAAATGTTTTGTTTTGTTGTGAGAATGAATGAGATAGTGCAAATGAGAGATGAAGATAGAGAGCGAGAGACGATAGAGAGAGCACAAATCGTCGTCTGCTCTGTGGCTACTGCATTTGACTTGCGTTGGCGTTTTTTTTTTTTTTATTTATTTACTTATTTTTTTGTGTTTCTTAACAAAACACAAATAATTGCGCGTTATAAAAATATGCATTGTATGACTCTAAGTGTGCGTTGTGTTGTTATTATTACTATGTTCTTCCGTTTTTCATTTCGCGTCACTGAATTTTTTTAAGCGGTCGGCAACAAACCGTAACCGCAAGTTACAGTCGGGCAAATACAGATCAAAAGCAAAGTAGCAATCATGTTAACAGTGGTTTAAGTTGCAAATTTTACGCAATTAATTTATGCATTTGAAATTTTTTTTGTTTATGTATATTTTTTCGAAGTTGTTTTTCGAAGGTGAAAGCCCAAAAAAATGTGAGAAATGCCGGCCGGCAATAAACGAATTAAATGCACGATGTATTTGCCATTAAATAATACTTACGCGTTTTGCGAATTACATTGTTTACCATTTGTATGGAATTTATATAAAGCAGAAGTTGCTTGGCTAAAACCACTGTGCGGGCAAATAGTAGAAGTATATGTCTGTGAGTGCAAGAATTACGCGTGTGTGGGTTTAGCGGCCATCGATGTTTCAGGGAGAATTCCCCTTGCTCATTAGTTACCCATCCTTCCCCAGTTAATAATTGTGAGGGTGTTAAAACTCAAATTACGTATGCCTTTTTTGTTTTCTTGCGCTTACGTTTGTATATATGTATGTTTGAAGCTGTAAAGTGCAACAACAACAAACAAAGAGATTTTATTATGCATGAATCATGTTGCTACTGCTGATGAAACGGAACATAACCAAGTTAAGTTGGCGGCGTGGTGAATTTCTCCCATCATCACCAATACACAGACCCAGGCGTGCCATTCAGCGCCTTACAGCTGTGTGTGTGCACACAGACATATACGTGTAGCTACATTGATGAATGTTCCTAGCGCATTTTTTCACTCATTGCAATTTGTTAAATTTATTGGAAAAGTGTTGGATGTCGAATATCGCAAATTAATTTGCTAAATATTTTTGTAGTTGCTGCTAGAACGTTCTGCTTTTAGTCAGTTGCTTGGTTGCTTTGCTAAAATGAATTTTATTTCAATGCGCCTGCTGCTGCCGAACACCATTTGAAAGCCAGACATGTGTGAGAACGGGACAGCTCTATGCACGGCTTGTATCTTTTTTTTTGCTTGTGTAAGTGTGCCGCGCTCTCGCTCTCATTT
The DNA here is from genome assembly GCF_023558535.2 of Drosophila nasuta. Taxonomy (NCBI): domain Eukaryota; kingdom Metazoa; phylum Arthropoda; class Insecta; order Diptera; family Drosophilidae; genus Drosophila; species Drosophila nasuta. Next base: position 10,674,917 of record NC_083459.1, on the reverse strand, counting down.
TCGAATTTCGAAAGTTGTCTCGCCGCTCTTTTCGAACTGTGCTGTTTGTGCGCTGTTGCCGTCCGTAAGTGCCAAAACGGCGGCAAAGTAACTACACACAAACACACACACATTGAGATAAACACACTCTCGCAGTGATACGAAAAACCAAAAAAGAAAAATAAAGGCCAAGCCAAAGCGTAATACAAAAAAAAAGTTGAAGAAGAAGCAACAGCAGCTGCAACAGCAGCAGCAGCGTGTGTAAATGAAAAATTGTCATAGAAATACGGCAGAAGCAAATCAAAAATTGCAGTGTGTTGTTTTGTTGTTGCCACTTAGTTCGCTTTTGCATTTTGCATGTACAACGAAACGCGGGAAGAAGACGCGAGAATCGAAAAACAGTGTGCGAGCGTGCGTGTCTATGTGTGTGTTTGTATTTTGTTTATTTTAACTGCACATTGTAGCTGGCATTTTGTTGTTTATGTAACGAAATAACAAAATTTAATTTCGCGCTCCTCTGTCCAACAAATGCAACAACATCTAACTGTGTGTATGTATGTGTGTTTGTGAACGAACAATTATTTTAACTATTGAAAAAAAAAAGTGGGAAAAGCCGAAGCCGCTGCTATTGCATTCGGATTTTTGTTTGTCGTCGCTCGATTTATTCGATTCGATTTTGGCCGGCCGGTATTTAAATAAATAAAAGAGAACACAAGTTGTGTTTACATTGTCTCAAAAACAGTATATAGAAACTATTCTTCAGTGCAATTTGCAACAGTTTAATATAATGCCAACTCTCTTTTAATTTTTGTTACAGTTTCGCTGCATTTGCTAAGTGATCCGACCAATTACAACAACAACAACAATAACAAAGTAATTAAAAAGAAAACTAACAGCTGGAGGTGCAACTAGAAGAAGAAGTAACAGCATCAGCTCGTCGCAGTTCCAAAGCTGGCCCATAAAATGCCAACTAGCAATTAAAACCAACTGACCATCTGGAGGAGCAGCGCCACGACACCGGCAAGTGGTGGTAAGTAAATAAGCTAGATTCGAAAACTTGAGAAACTAAAGTATATGCAATACATTTTTCTCTCTCTCACTCTCTGTTCACAGTTGACAAGAATTTGCTGAGCATGCAACGGACACAAAACCAAACAGCAGCCGTTGACGAAGCAGCAGCAAGATTGGAGTACGTCTGCACCACCAGCAGGAGCAGGAGCAGCAGCAGTTGCAACAGCAATAAACGAACCAGCAATCAAAGGAGCAGCAGCAATCAGAGGAGCAGCAATTGCTGCAGCAGGAGCTGCAGGAATAGCAGCAGCATCACAGTCAGAGCAGCACATCATTGGCTCCTCTGAGCGGGTGTACGAAAACAGGACGCTAGACCAGGACGAGACGGCCCCGGGCGTGTGTGCGTTGTGTGTGTGTACGTCGGCCGTCTCAGTCAATTCGAGGAGCAGCAAAAACTTGAACTTTAGCTTGAAGTGGTGGATTAGTTGATGATCTTACCTATATCAAACTGATAACTGCAGCAGAAGAGCAGCAAACTTGCAACTCCAACGTCAACGTCAACACCCAACACCAACAAAACATCCCCACTACAATAATTATCAATACTAAATTTGTAATTAACAAGGATAAGCGCAACTACAACAATGTCATCCAACGAACCACCGCCACGTTATGAGCCCGTTGTGGAGCCCATCAATGGCATCGTACAGCCACCGGTTGTGCCGCCTCAGGAGCGACCCGGACGCAATACAAATCAATTGCAATACATCATGAAAACGGTGATGAAAGTGATATGGAAGCATCACTTCTCGTGGCCCTTTCAACAGCCTGTCGACGCCAAGAAACTCAACCTGCCCGACTATCACAAGATCATCAAGCAGCCAATGGACATGGGCACGATCAAGAAGCGTCTGGAGAACAACTACTATTGGACGGCCAAGGAGGCCATACACGATTTCAATACGATGTTCACCAACTGCTATGTGTACAATAAGCCTGGCGAGGATGTCGTTGTGATGGCCCAAACATTGGAGAAGGTATTTCTGCAGAAGATTGAATTGATGCCCAAGGAGGAGCTCGAACTGGAGCCGGTGACGGCCAAGGGTGGCAAGAAGAAGGCGCGTGCACCGCCCGCCCCAAAGGTGGCAAGCAGCAGTGGTGGCAGCAGCAGCGGTGTTGGCGGTGTCGCCGCCGCCGCCGCATCGACCACATCGGCGGTGGCCACAACATCGACAGCGAGCAGCACACCATCGGCGCCGGGTGGCAAATCCTCAGCACAATCCTCCACACAGTTGCCTACGATGGGCGGCGGCGGCCTATCACAATCAGCGGCGACAGCGGTGGCAACACCCACATCGGCGGTAGCAGCCGCCGCCGCCGCCGCTGCAGCCGCGGCCGCAGCAGCAGCAGCCTCACGACCCGTATCCGCAATTGGCGGCATGGTTTCATCGACGGCCGGTGGCATGGCACCGAGCATACCACCGATCAGCACAATGCCACCGCACACGGTGCCGGGCAGCACGAATACAACGACCACAGCAATGGCGGCGACGGGTGGCGGCGGCGGTGCAACGAATGCGGCGCTCAATGCCATGGCCAGCCTCTTAAATCCTGCGCAGAGCGGCGGTGCCGGCTATGGAGCTGGTGGCGCCCAACAACAGACATCGTTGAACAGCAGCTCGCTGCTGGTCGATGGCAACGCTGCAGCCGCAGCGGTTGCTGCCCAAGCGGCAGCTGCTGCCGCCGCCGCAGCACTTGCAGCGGGCTCTGCGGGCGGCGGTGGCGGAGCCGGTGGCGTTACAATACCAACGTCAGCCGTGACAGCGGCCAACGCGGTGCAGGCGTATGTGAATAGCACCGGCGGCGTCGGCGTTGGTGTCGTCGATGCCGTGATACCGCCACAGCAGCCGGCCAAGATGAAGAAGGGCGTGAAACGGAAGGCGGACACCACAACGCCGACAGCGAACGCGTTTGAATCGCCCTATGCCCAAATGGACTCAAAGGCGGCCAAAATTGCGACGCGGCGGGAATCGAATCGTCAGGTAATTGGCAAGAAGGTAAGAGGCAATTGTCAGACGTTTCTTTGCGTGTGTCCTCAGTTGAGACGCGTTTACTATTCAGTGTGTATTGTATTGTATTCAGTTGTGTGTGTGTGTGTGTGTGTTTCGAAATCTACTTGCTAAAATGTGTATTTGATATCTGTAGAACCAAAAGGGTTCATTCATGCCAAGAATACTATACATAGCATACAGAAGGCAGATAACTCTCGCTTTCTATTCTCTGTCCGAGGTACAAATATGTGCGTAATTCTCTAACGAAAATGTTGTCTGAAACAAACATATTCCCAAACCCGAAACCTTTTATTTTAATTAAAGTAAAGATGCATTTTGTAGTTCGTGATTAGCACTTTAATTAGAAGAATGATTGTCGAATTATTTTTCTGTTTAGAGATGATTGCAAACCAAAAAAATAAACGATTTTGTATAATTTTATCGTAAAATAGAAAATAGTATAGTGCTAATCCGGCGCTATAAAAATAACCTTCACTTGTGGTTACATTCCTTCAGAGAATTACCCATATATAAATTCCAGTACATTAGTTTAGTAATGTACTATAAAGCCTTGTTTTTTTATTATAAACTTCCGTTTTATTTGAAATATTGTATTCGAGCATTAAAGGGTCTCTCAGTCGAATGTTATGAAGTTAGTTTTTGAACATGGGACTTAAATTTCTCGTTTCTGCTAGCTGTGCACTTTTGAGTTCTTTATTTACAACTAAAGATTTGTTTTTTAAACACTTCCGTTTTATTTGATATTCAGTATCTGATCATAAAAAGGTCTTGTGCAGTCAAATGTTACAAATTACTTTTTTGCATATAGGACTTTGGTTTCTCGTTCCTGCTAACTATGCACTCCTGGGTTCTTTATTTACACCAACACACTAAATACACCAGCACACTAAATACACATACACACACACACCTTACACAGATCACAACAACAACAACAGCAATATTAATCAAATCATGTATTGAACGCTGCCTTTGCCTTTTACACTTTTACACTTTATTTTTTATTTTATTTTTGAGATCATGAAATTGCAATCTGCAGATGAATGAAAATGTATTTGAAGTCTAGGTTCAAGCTATGAATAGTTTCTTTGGAGGAAGAAATAATAACACGACTTTTTCCAAATTGACATTCCAAGATATTCGAGAGTGTTGCTATTAAAAATTCTATAAACAATTCTATCAACACTTTTAAAACTGCAAACATATATATAATTGAATTGCGTCTAACCCATTTGCGCTTTGCTTTTTTCTTTTCTTTTTTTTTTGTGTGTTTCTTTCCGTTCCATTCGTTAACGTTTTACGTTCGAACATCGTGCGCTGCTGCATCACCGTCATCATCCTCCTCGGTCATCGTCTTCATCTTCATCATCAACAACAACGATATCCACCTCCACCTCGAACAACAACAACCTGCCTGAAACTGAATTTGGGCCGAAAATTCTGAATATCAGGATCTTACATTCCAGGGCTCGGGCTATCCAATGTCGCCAATGGGCGTCGCTGGCGTGGCTGGTCTTGGGGCCGGCGGTGCCGTGGGCGGTGTGGCTGGTGCCAAGTCCAAGGAGAAGCTGTCGGACGCACTCAAGTCATGCAACGAGATACTCAAGGAGCTGTTCTCGAAGAAACACTCCGGCTACGCTTGGCCCTTCTACAAGCCGGTGGACGCGGAGCTGTTGGGACTGCACGACTATCACGACATCATCAAGAAACCGATGGATCTTGGGACGGTGAAGCGTAAAATGGACAATCGTGAATACAAGAGCGCGCCGGAATTTGCATCCGATGTGCGATTGATATTCACCAACTGCTACAAATATAATCCGCCAGATCATGATGTCGTTGCGATGGGTCGCAAGCTGCAGGATGTGTTCGAGATGCGGTATGCCAACATACCCGATGAGGCGGTGGCAAATGCCTCGCATCATCATCATCATGGCTACACGAGCACCACGAAGCACGATGCCAGCGATTCGTCCAGCGAGGACTCGAGCGACACGGAAAACGAATCGAATTCCGATGAGGAGCGCAATGCGAAGCTGAAAATGCTCGAATCGAAGCTGCTGGGACTGCAGGAGGAGATACGCAAACTGGTCGAGGAGGCGTCCGCCAAAAAGAAGGCCAAAAAGAAACTCAAGGGGAAAAAGAAGAGCATGGGCTCAACGGGCGCCAGCGGTGTCGGCGGCGCCGGCGGTCCTGGCAGTGGCAATCATTCGCATGCCCAAAGTGCTGGCAATGCGGGCGCCCACGGTGGCGTCTCGATGCCGGGCAATGTGGCGGCGCTCAATGCCAGCGGCGCTGCAAATGCGGCCAATTTGTCCGCCCTGCTCAGCGGGTCGCTGGTGGGCGCCGGCGCTGGAGGCGTGCCCGCCGGTGTGGGCGGCGCCTCGGGACTGCATCATCCGCACGATCTGGCCCTGGCCATACAGTTGTCAGGCGGCGCACCAGGCGGTGGACCTGGTGGCTACGGCGCTGGCAGCGTCAATGCAGCTGGCGGCGTCTCTGCGGGCGGTGGCAAGGCGGCGGCAAATGCATTGGCCGCCCTGGCGGCTGGAGCAGCGGCTGGTGCTGGCGGCGGTACTGGAGGCGGCGGCAGCAGTGGCAGTAAAGGTGCTAAGCTAAAGGGTCAGCGTGGCGCAAAGGGCAGCGCCGGTGTCTCGGCTGGCGGAGCGCCAGGCGGCGCATCTGCTGGTGCAGGCGCCGCTGTGGGTGCGGGCAGCGGTGCGTCCGGTGGCGGTGGTGGCGGCGGCGGCGGCGGTGCCAATGCGAAACGCGGCAAGAGCAGCAGCAGTGCCGGCGCTGGAGCTGGCGGCGGAGGCGGCGGTGCTGGTGGAGCTGGTGGCGCTGGCGGCGGAGCCGGTGCGCGCGGCAGCAGCAAAAAGAAGCCCAGCCAGGTGATGAACTTCGATTCGGAGGAGGAGGACACCGCCAAGCCCATGTCGTACGATGAGAAGCGACAGCTCTCGCTCGACATTAATAAGCTGCCAGGTAAGAGTGATGAAATATATATATTTGTTTTGTGTTCATTCATACTTCAACTTGTTATCTATCTAAAACAGGTGACAAACTGGGACGTGTGGTGCACATAATTCAGAATCGGGAGCCATCGCTGCGCGACTCAAATCCGGATGAGATTGAGATCGATTTCGAGACACTAAAGCCGTCGACGCTGCGCGAGCTTGAAAGCTATGTGGCGTCGTGTTTGCGCAAAAAAACACGTAAGCCATATTGTAAGTTTGTAACTAAACCGAGACCACAAACAACAACAACAACAACTACAACAACAAGAACAATTAGATGCAATGCTCCTCATTGCGCTCAATTATTATCTCAATCAAAACGAATACGTTTTCTTTTTTTTTCTCTCTCTTGCATATTTAATGCAACAACAAACAACATTTTGTTGCGTTGCGTTAGCGCGTTTTGCTGTTTTGCATTTTACAATTTTTTTGTAGTTTATCGCAAAGCAACAAACAAACAAAAAAAAAAAAATCAAGAAAGCCAAACTCAAAAAGAGATTATTTTACAAACGATTTTTCCAAATTTTCATAATTGACATTATATCTATGCAAATTTACTTTAGTGGTCATGTTTAGTTAGCTAAACTCTCATAAACCAAAAACAAAACAAAAAAAAACCAAAATCAAAAGAAGAAAAATATCTTAATTTTCTCTGTATACATGTTTATTTCTCGTTAAATCTTTTTTGTCTGCGTCTATCTATCATTCTTCCATTAGTTAAACAAATCGAAATCAAAAATGGAATGTTGTAAAAATAAGTAGACTAGTAAACATTAATAATAATGCATGCATCCTCACATAATATAATGATAATGACGGATTGATGAATCAAGATAAATACCTAGATTGTGAATGTTTGAATTTATCAAATGTTGACTCGAGCATGCTGTATTTCGATAGCGATTGCGATTGTGATTGTGATTCTGATTCTCTTTCAACTAATTCTATCTTCTTGTTGGAATTTCCATTGGATGAGCTCATTTATCCCTCATTATCTCGCCCTTATCCTGCGTCTATCTATATAGTAAATTGTATCTATTTGGCTTCTATATATATATATAGTATATATATATATATATAAATTTGTGTGTATATACGGCTGTCTCAACTCACTAACAGCTATGCGAAAATGGTTGTAAAATGGATGGCAAACAAGTCTAAATTTGTGAACGCTTCTGATTACAGATAAAAAGCCTTCCGGTAAATCAAAGGATGAGCAAATGGCGGAGAAGAAACAGGAGCTGGAAAAGCGATTGCAAGATGTCACCGGCCAATTGGGCGCTAGCAAGAAAACAGCCAAGAAAGGTAAGTGACGAATTCAGTACCCACCAACTGTACCCGTTCTCTGTTTCCTGTTCTAACGTCTCCTTTTGTCGTCCCGCAGATGAAACGACATCGAGCAAAGTTGAAGCTGTGCAGCCAGCAAATCCTGTGTCATCTAGTTCAAGTTCCAGCGATTCATCGTCCTCGAGTTCGAGTGATAGCAGTTCGAGTGACTCGAGCGATAGTGAAGCAGGTTAGGACGCCGTTTTGTTTGTTTGTTTGTTTGTTTTTTTTTTTCTAAATGCCCCTCCCCTCAACAAAACAAAAACCTATATATACATATATATATATACATATATATACATCTATATGCGAAACGAAAGTTTTACGATTTGAAGAGAACAACAAATGAAAAGATGGAAAGGAAATCAAACAAACCAGAACATAGACACACACACAACACACACACACACACATAGACGCACCTACACATACATACACACACACACATGCATGCACACATTATCGTATATGTACTACATATATGAGTGTGCTTAAGAGTTGAAAGAAGAACAACAGCAACAACAACTACAACTACATTTATTCTATATAAATCCATTTTTTTTTTATTACTTATGATTATTATTATTATGTCTATGATTATGATAATTTAAATTTTAACTAATTACAACCATAAGTTGAAAAAGTAGTCGAAAGTCGAGAGAGAAATCATCATCAGTTAACTCCCAAAGTTCTTTTGTGTAAGCCAAGCTCGCTAAAAACAGTACGAAGTCAAACGGAAACAGTGGAATGGCAAAAGCCACTCACACACACACACACACACAACCACACACACAAATAATTGAACAGAGAATCTAGCATATAGAGGGAAGAAGAAAAGAGAGAAATGTGTATAGTCCGTAATGAATAAGATAACAAGATGTTGCAAAATGTTTTTATAAGTAGAGTATCCGAGTAATGAGAATACAGTGAAAACTCCCTTAGAGCGGACACTTCTCTGGGACTAAGATAAATCGCAGCAGAAAATCGAAATGAAACCCCTTCCTTGGCCGGACACAAATTTCTTGCAATCATACCGTGATAAACAAATTTTGGAGTTAAACATGTGAATCAATAAATAACCTAGAAAAATATATTTTAGATATATAGCCGCAATATTGGCGATGCCAAAGAAGATAATTTTGTGTAATATTGCAGAAATTCATTTTTTCTGATAGTAAATACATTATAATTATTTTTTTGTCGATTATTTATTTGCAATTCTATTTACAACAATAATTATATAAATATCAAACAAATTGAACATAGTCGTTTTTAACCGGTCACTCGCCTTGGGCGGACGATAGTTGTCCTCAACACTGAATGTCCGTCTAAGAGAGTTTTCACTGTGTATTCATATTTATACATACAAATATATATATTATGATTATAAATATCTAGGAGTTTAATTAGTGAGAAGCGAACGAATTGAACAGAGTTAAAAGTATATAGTAATTTTTGGTTTAATCCATTTTTTCTGTAGGATATACATCCATATATATATATCTGATGTATAGTTCATATTTGCATATGTATATAGATCTAAATATATATATTTATATATATATATGTTTATTTTAGTTGATAAATTTTGTCACTAAGGTCTAGATCAAAACAGGATGAAAATTTACAAATTTTGGGCGCGTGTAAGTTGTGAATGGAATAGACAGAGAGGGAAAGATAGAGAGAGAGAGCTATACACATAGAGAACCTTAGAGCGAGATAGAAAGTCAGCGATAGAAAGAGAGAGAGAGAGAGAGAGAGCGTTAGTAAGTGAGCCATGCGCTAGATGCCGCTTTAGTGCAGTGTTGTTATGTTGTTTTTTTTTACATGATTATTACGATTAATTTTAACTCACACACGACACGACACACATACATATACATACTAGACATATACTTTACACAATTTTACTTTTTGATTTTCGTGTGTGAACGACTCGAGACACATGAGCATGTATGTGTGTGTGTGCGTGTGTGCGTCGTCCCCACTCCCCCACCATAATCGCATTAGAGTGAAAGTCCTAAAATCCTAAAAGTTCAATTCGAAATTAAAATTGGAAATTTTGTGCCATTTTCTGAGAAATCTGACAAAATCAACAAATTTTTTTTTTATATATCTATTATATATACATTATTTAAACGTTCACTCTTTTTAATAATGCCCAGAACTAAGTTCAAGACAAAGTGCAATATGCGTTTACTTAAATAAAACTATACAAAATTCTTTACTATCTATGAAATTTGGGTAAAACGCTTAATAAAAGGCTTATTGTTTCCATTGTTTTGTTTCTGTTTAAAGAAAAAAGGTCCGCAAATCTCAATGCAAACTGCAAATCATGGAATATTCTTGAAAACAAAAAGATCATAGTTAAATTGCATTGACAGCATTTGAATTTGTCAAACAAATTGTTGCTATAATGCTGACGATTAGTGAAAATCAACAACAACTTTCAAGATTATCTCGGAAAAATGGCACACAGAAAAAAATGTTCTTCAACCTTTCCCGAATTGGAGTTTCATAATTCATTTTTAACTAGCTAAATTTATGAATGTCACACACACACACATACAGACAGATTCCGATACAGAAATATACACACACACACAAACATACGCTCACACAACAACTGGAAATATGATATATTATTGAGATATATATGTATATGTATATATATATTTCTCTATACATATATAAATACTATTTAGGTCTAGTTATACGTATATATATACCTTATTATATATGTATATGCATATAGATATTATATTTAAGCATTTTCTAGGTATTAAACGAATTGTATTTTTAATGAAAAACAAAACAAAAACAAATGAAAAACTTGTTTATATATACATGTAGATGCATATATATATTTACATACATATATCTATATACATTCATATATGTATGTATCCATATATTATGTATGCAACTTTACTACAATATGTACGATATACATTCAAATATATACGAATATATGTATATTTGGATGTCTGCGTACATATTTGTATGTCTGCAACAACAACAACACAGTTATAACAAAAAAGTTAACCAACTTCAACAACAAAGAACAAGAACAACAACATCAACCAACAAGTTTTACGTACTATCTTAAAGAATAGAAAAAAGAAGAAAATTCATGAAAAATAAAATAGAAGCTTACGAATCGGAAGCTCTAATAACTTTTAAGTCTTTTGAAAAACCAAAAAAAAAACAAAAACGAAAAAAAACCATTATTATTACCAATATTATTATATGATTATTATGAGAATATGCTGAAAAAAATCGTGAAGCAATTGTGTATTGGGGGCAGCCAATCTGAAAAAGCAAGTAATGAACCACAACCACTCCACCAACCAACCAACCAACCAACCAACCAACCAACCAACCAATCAATCAATCAATCAGTCAATCAAGCAACCAACTAAGTAATCAATCAATCTAAGCAAAACAAACCAAATAAGGTATTTATACTATATGTATAACAAAAAAGGAATTTAAAAAACAAAAAAAATTACATAAAATATCAAGCAACTTAAGAGAGAACCACACAGAGACTATAGAATGCATGAATGATCATTCAACATATGAATATGTACAGAATATATACGAATATATACAGATTATATATCTATATATATTTGTATATGTGTGCATATATGATAGACAAAGCGTCTTACCATTCATCCAGTAGTGCATAGAGTTCTACGAACAACTACACACAACTACAACACACGCACACCACCCGCAATCATATAATCAATCATTTAATAGATCAAACTCGAATCATCGTCTATCTATATATCTATCTATTCTATTTGTTGTGCAATTTTTGAAAGTTCCCCCTAAATGTGTATGCATTGTATGCTCCTGTTATCAGACAGATTAATAATATGCTTTGCTCTTCTCAGTGAACAGTCAACAGTCAACCATCAATCATACTTCAATCAAACCTACTCAGAATAATACTAATGTGGCATTAATTTATTTACCTTCATCTGCTATCATTTGTGCTGAGTATTATCCGTTAGACGTCATACCATATCGACATATGTTTATATTTTATAATTTCCAAACATTTATTTAATTGTTATTGTTGTGCGTGATCATTCAACTACTCAATATAATATAATATTTTGCATTAGAACACTGTTTCTTTTTCTTTTACCAACCAAATATTTTACATCACAATAATTAATGCAAGTCCGTTTCGTAGTTGTCGCCTTCCAATTCGATTATTCTCATTCACTGGGTTCGTTCATAGCGGTCAGCTTTTGACACACATACACACGCACACACACACAGATGCATAGCCACAAATCGAACACATTTCGTAGCATACTTTTTTGGGCATACACATTTCACTCGTATTCGAAATACTCTCCATGCTCATCGCATTTGCATTCCATTCGCATACGGACAGAAGAAGAATGGTAGGGAGATATTGAAGTGAAAGCAGCATATATATTGTACATATATTCAAAAATATATATATTCTATATACTATATATATTTCATGATTAGGATATATGATGTATATCTCATAACTTTTAAAAGTAAACAACCCCAAAATAAATAATAGAAATTAAACTAAATCAAAAAAAAAAAACACCAATGAAATGCAACAAATCACACTCAATTCCAAATGTGCATTAAAATAAATAGAAATAAATGATGAAACAAGCAATACGACCATATAAGAAAACCAAAACAAAAAAGCAAAAAACAAAAAAAGTAAATAATTGAAATTGAATTTGATATTTAAAAAATACACTTGCAGACAATGTGTAAAAATAAGAAAGTATGATTATGAAAACACTCACAAAAAAAAAAAAACAAAAACTAAAAAAAACCACAAAAGCAACATCCAACAACCAGAAAATATTACAAAAATAGCGAATACGTAAATTACTATTTAATGAATTGTAAGAACAACAACAAAAATGACGACGGTAACAGCATCGTAAACATTTCAATGAAACAGCAGGATGGGATGGGAATGAGGGAATTGGGGGAGTGAGAGGGATGGTGTTATCAAGTAGTAGCAAGCGAAAGAGTTAACATTTAGAAATTCATTTTGAACACAAAACACATACACGCCCACCCATCACACAAGATTTAAAGTCGAGTATGGGTTCTCAAACGTGCTATTGTTTGTTTTTGTTTGTTACACACAACAATTATAACAAAAACCACTGTGAGCTTATTTTTGTTGAAATTATTAACACAAAAACTGCGCACTGCTTCCTTCTGTTGCTGCTTTGCTTTTGGCGTGGACTGCTTTTAAGCAGTGTATCAGTATCCGAGGAGGGAATATTGCAGAATGAAACGGAACGGAACGGAATGAAATGTGTTTTGGTTTTTTTTTGCCTTTTTCGCTGATGTCATCTCGTTTTTTTTTATGATTTATTCGTAATTAATTTTCTTTTTTAGTGAACTGTTGTTCAAATTTTGATCAAACACTTCCAAAACAAAGACAACAAAGTGAAATAGACCTGATGAAGACTTCCAATGTCGTTTAGTGAACTAGCGCGAAATACGTAATACACACAACACACACACACACACATACACCGTTTACACACACATAACTACAAGAAGAAGAACAAGTAACTGTTACTACGTGTAGAGATTAATGGAAACTAGGAGATCAAGATCGTTAGGCAGTTCAAAAGTGGCTTATAGGGATGCAATTATCAACCTATGTCTATGTATCTATGTATATATATATATATATATAAAACAATAATATTTATAAAACTACAACAAGAACAAGCGATGAACAACTACAACAACATGAAAAGAAACAACACCAACTACAACTACGTCATTACGTAACGAGATGTGTCAACTCTTCTTATGCGGAACCACAACACCAATCTTACAAAAAAAAAACAACGAAAAGAAAAAGCAATTCAAAAAAAAAAAAAAAATAATAATTGAAAATAATTGACAGACCCTTACATACAGACTGCAACAAATTGAAAACAAAAGCAAATATTGTCAGACACACATACATATATAGGGAGAGAAGAAACTAAAACAGAGAGAGAGAGAGAGACAGACACAGAGAGAGGAGAGTTCTAGACCACACATGCATTGAGTTTGTTTTTTGGCTCTTTGCATGCCCACATCTAACACATCTATGTACATATATGCATATGTGTACGATCAGAGAGAAAGAAGGAGAGAGGGAGAGGTATAATGAAAACGAATAATTAAATGTATTTCGAAAGCATTTTATTATTTATTTTTCGGCTGTCGGCTTTCCCCTTTACACATTGTTTGCACGTTTTTTCAAAAAAAAAAAAAAGATAAAATAAACTAAATAAAAAAATGAAAACTGAGAAAAAAAAATGGAAAAATGGAAAAGAAAAATATAGAAATGATTAAAAAGTAAACAAACAAATTGCATTAAATAAATTTAAATATATAAAATTTTTTAATATTAAATTAAATAAACAGCAAAAAGAAAAGAAACGAAAACGAAAACAAAACAACAGCAACAATAATAATATAAATACAAATACAAATACAAATAAAAACAGCAACAACAAACACCATGTTTCAACATTAATTTTAAACACAACAAAACAGCAATAAAAACAAAACCAAAAAACAAGAAACAAAAGAAAAATCAACGTTAAACAAAATAAAGAAAACAAAAAATTGCAAACTCTTTTTTGGAGCGTGTGCTTTGTATTTAGCTGATAGAAGACACAAACACATTCACACACACACATACACATACACACATAAAAATACACGCACACACACTTACACGCATATTTATAACAACAACAGTCTTATGCTCTTAAGTGTTTTTCTATTTGTTTTTTGATTTTTGTTAAATTTCTTTTCTTTTTTTTTGTAATTCTATTTGCTTTTGCTGTTTGTTATTTATTTTGATGAAAGGCAACAAAAAAAAAAAAAGAAGAAAAAAAAAACGAACGAAAAAATGCGCAAACAATTTAATTTTGAATTGATTTTATTCGCATCGCAGTATGCCAGAGAGCCAGAGAGCCAAGAGCCCAGAAAAGCCTTAACACCCTATTAGTTCCCCTGCCAATAATTGTTTTCTATTTACCCTACCCCCTCCCTCCACTATTTAAGTCACTTTTGTTTAAAACTAGTTGAAAAGAAGACTTAACATCAACAACAACAACAACAACAACAAAACAGCAACAAAACATTATATTTAAAAACCAAAAAAAAACTGAAAGAGAGAAAGAGGAAAACCAAAACAACAACTTACACATACATGTAAACACGCTCAAAGTCTTGTAAAAATAAAAAAAAAACTTAAAAAAAGTTATTAAAAAAAAAATAAACGCATTTTTGGTTTCATCAAAAAAGATAAAGACGGTTTACAACTGGAGCTGCTTTTGTAATGCTCCTCAAAACACACACACACACTCACACAGACGACACACACACACACATAAATACTTATGAGAATGGATACAAAGCCAAATTATAAAAATAAATATAAAATAAAATAAAATCGAGTAAAATAAAAATAGTAAAAATCTTAGCTAAAGGCGACGTAAGGCATGAAAATTATTAGACGAAGTTGAAGAGGAAGAAGAAGATGAAGGCAGGAAACTTACTAAGCAAAACGCACAAATGCAAATACAGCAGACACACACACACATACAGACAGGCAGACAGACACACACACACACACACACACACACACACAGATATAGCGTAAAATGATGATAAGAAAGCATTACACCAACATATACAGACACAGACATACACACACACACACACACGCATCAAACTTATATCTAAAAATATTTATAGTAAAAATAATATTTAATATTAAACGGCAGCTGCTAAGAAACAAAAAAAAAAACAAATAAGTTAATGAATGAGAAAAAAACAAGAAAAATGCTGCGCAACAACAACAAAGGCAATGCATTCAACAACAACAACAACAACCACAAAGAAACGTTTATTAAAAAGAAACAAAAAAAATCCAAAAACAACTGCGTGTTTCTTCATTCCAAATTATTTTGTTTCTGCTATTTCTTTTGGTGTGGCTTTTTTGCTTTTACAGAAGAAACTCTTAAAAAAATACCGAAATATATAAACTATACATAAAGAAAAATAACCCCATAAAAAAACAAAAACATGAAAAAAGATCACAACGAATATTTTATATATATATCAATTACAACAATTATTATATTATATGTTACTGAGATGTATTTTGGAAAACGAAAGGTTGGTTGGTCACCTCCCCCCTAGCTCCTCCCTCGCTCGAATTCCCCACCAAAAAAGGGAATTTCGTCGCGCCATTTTTCTTACATTTCCAGCTAGAGAGGGAAATTAAGGGAAATAGGGAGGGTAAGAATGGGAGAGAAAGAAAGAGAGAGAGAGGGAGAAAGAGTGAGTAACGGTAATCACACATTCGCAACTACCGCTGTCCGCCCGTACCACAATTGCTTCACATTGGTTTCAGCGATCCACAATTGTCATAAGAGGTATTTCTTGAACCAAGAACACGTTCTTAAATTCTTTTTCTTTATATTCTACCATAAGTGCACCCATCCATCCATTCATCCACCCATCCATTCATTCATTTATTCATCCAACTTTCTCGAAATCAATTATTTGAAAAATTAACTAACCCATTTCAATTACAATCATCCATTCGTTTCGTCAATTATTATTAATCCATACCTCACATTATTTTCTCTTTTTCATTTTGCACCTCTTAACATTTTTAAAATTCTTGATTTTTGCTTAACACCTCTATAAATATGTATATGTTGTATTTTGCACATCATTTACTTATTGCTTATTGTAATTTCATAAAATTTCAGGCGAGGATATTGAACGGCCACCGCGCAAGAAAAAATCACGTGATTCAAATGGAAGCAATGTAAGTTAGCTCTAAACTATTAACAAATTTCGAAATTCCCTTCAAAACAAATACAATGCACACAACACTACAATAATACTCTTCTCTACAAGAGGGGAAACACTGATCGATCATAGAGTAAAGTATCCTTCTGATTTTCGACCCTTCACTTTTCAAGTCTTAAGGGTCTATTAAATAGTTTTGAAAATATTTCATGATAACTTAACAAACCCGTAAATTAAGTCGATTCATACGTTTTAGCCAAATTTTATGTCGATATTAAGAAATGAAAAATAGCGATAATACGACCAGATGTCCAATAGAAGTTAAAGGAGGGTCTATTTAAGTCAAATCTTGACTGTAACTTTCTTCTTTCTTTAACGTAAAGAATGCTTCAATATAGGGAGATACAATAGTATTCTAAATCGAAATGAAGAAATTTTGAAGAATACTTCGATTTTGTTTTTAATAGTAGGTTGTTACGACTAAAACATTCATCTAACCAAAACTGTGTGCGTCCCCCCCTCTGTCTGTATTATTAATATCATTTTTTTTGCTCCTATTAATTTAAATTTAATTTAAAATTTGTCTCGCCTCATGTGTGTTTCTGTGTACTATCCCATCGACTGGTAACTGGTAACTGGCAACACTCACAGGTAAATAATAATCCCAGCTTGGTCAGCAATTTGCTCAGTCTGTCCGTTACTGGCGGCAACTCGAGATTGGAACTGGATCGGGTGGAACAGATGATGTCGGCCGTGCACAGTCGAGTGTCGGCCAATACGCCCACATCACAAATGAGTGAGTACAACAAGCGAAATGGCATGCCGAAGATTGAATACTCTAGCAGAAACGATAAGGCTTAATGGTACATTTTACGAAATGTTGTTAAATTTAAAAACAATAAGAAGAAGGCATATTCGTGTGAATATAAATACAATTGATTAAAATGATAGAAATATTGCAACACAGTTGCAATAAAATTGCATAGAAAAAGGCAAAGAATGAGTTAATCTGTTTCTTTAAATAATTTTATTTGTTTAATAGACGAATGGCCATGAATTTGCCAAATTTAGGCACACAAAGGTTTCTGAAAACGGTCACACTAAAATGGGTGCAACTTGCGAAATATATAGGAATGCGAAATATCATTTATTTAGTTCATCTGAGAACAGGGCTTTAGATCCACAGCCTTAACGCTTTTGTTCACAGCAGTTTTGAGTACAAATTCATTATAAATATTATATGTATCATCATAAAAGACTAGCCATTTTTGAATTAATAATAAATGCAACTAAAATACTGCCTCAACTTGCATGAAAATTAAACTTTGAATAAAAGTGTTTGAACTACTTCCGTTGCCCAAAAGCAACCTATCTATCATCAATTAGACAGCTAAGGAATATTCTGTTTCATTTTAAGTTATTTTCGTAATGCTAGGAAATGCCGTAGCACAGTTTTCAAAGTTGCTTTCCGTAGGTTATTTAGGATATATACAACAAAATGAATTTGTAAGCAATAAAATGTTTAATTTGATTCTGTTGATATTAGAAATGTCTAGCTAGTTAGCTAAAGTCCCAGACAAAAGCTGAGTTTATTAAGAGTGTTCTCTGCTAGAGTATATATAAATCGGATGCGATCATCTCAGATTGTGACTAACTCTGTATATCACTTTGTGTTTCTCTTTCCTCTCCAATCTTCCGCTAAATGTGTCGCGTGTGTAACTTGTTTAGACTTACTGGACAATGTGAATCCAATGGCTGCGGCAGCCATGCTGAATAACAACAACAAGACAGCGCCGGCTGGCAGCTATGGCAGTGGCAACATGTTGCATGCCCAGCAGCAGCAGCAGCAGCAACAACAGCAGCAACAGCAGCAGCAGGTGCATCATAAGAATGGCCACGCAACTGGAGCTGCTGGCGTTAACGAGCTGCTTGCTGGCGGTGGCAAGGCGTTGGCCGGTGGCGCAGGAGCAGCGGCGGCAGCTGCAGCTGGAGGTTTGCCTCCGCATGCTTATGGTGGCTCAGCAGCAGCAGCTGCAGCGGCAGCGTCGTCGGGAAGCATTGGTGGCATACGGATTGCCAGCAATCTGCACAAGCAGCCCGAGATGAGTGACCATCATGCGGCGTTAAGCGCCGCCTTGGCCTCAACCGGTGCCACCGCCAACAATAACAACAGCACCAACACAAACAACAACAACAACAGCAACAGTAACAATAACAACAGCAACAGCAACACTGGCACACACAGCAACACAACAGCAGCTGGAGCAGCAGCAGCGGGAACACTTGGCACCGGCGATGCATTGTCAAGCGATTCGCTGGCCGCGGGCCTCAAGCAAATACCGCAATTCGATGATCCTGTGGAGGAGTCGCTCGCCTCCATGGAGAGCAGCGCCTTCTCCACGGGCAAATCTTCGCTGGAGGATAACTTTTTAATGTCCCACCATTCGCATTTAATGCATCAGCAGCAGCAGCAGCAACAGACGGGTAACCAGCAGCAACAGCAACAGTTTGGTCTGCAACAGCAACAGCAGCCGCATCAACAACAGCAGCAACAGCAACAACAGCAGCAGCAGCACATTGATTATATGACAGAGTTGCTGACGAAGGGAGCTGAGAATATGGCTGGAATGAATGGTAATCATCTGCTGAATAATACCATCTTTAATCTGGATATTGCGACAGCCACAGCTTATCAAAAGCAGCAGCAACATGGCCAGCAGCATGGCCATCAGTCACAGCAGCAGCAGCAGCAACAACAGCAACAGGCGCACAACAATGGCTACAATGTGCCAGATTTTAGTGGTATGCCAGGCTTTGATAATCTCACAATGTCAGCGACGCTACTCGATCAGCTCATGATGAGCAATGTGACGAGCAACAAGCACAAGGATAACGATCACCAGCAACAGCAGCAGCAACAACAACAGCAGCAACAGCAGCAGCAGTTGCAGCATCAACAGCATCTGCAACAGCAGCAGCAGCACTTGCAGCAGCAACAACAGCATCACCAGCTGCAGCAACAGCAGCAGCAACAACAGTTGGCGCAGCAACAGCAACAGTTGGTGCAGCAGCTACAGGGCAGTCAAGCGGCCAACAAAATGCTAATCATACCGAAACCCATCGAATCCATGATGCCCAGTCCGCCCGACAAGCAGCAGTTGCAACAACAACATCAGCAACAACAGCAGCAGCAGCAACAGCATCAGAAGGTGTTGCCGCCACAGCAATCACCCTCGGATCTAAAGATGCATGCGGCTGGCAACGCTGGCTTCGCGCAAGGCTTTAAGATGGCCGCCGAGCCGAATCTGAAGAACGCCAGCTCATGGTCGTCGCTGGCATCGGCGAGTTCGCCGCAGAATACGGCGACAACGTCGAGCAAGGCGAAACCGGCAATGGACTCATTCCAACAGTTCCGAAACAAGGCGAAAGAACGCGATCGCCTCAAGTTGCTGGAGGCGGCCGAGAAGGAGAAAAAGCATCAAAAGGAGGCGGCCGAAAAGGAGCAGCAACGCAAGCATCACAAGTCCTCCTCCTCATCGTCATCATCATCGTCCTCGGCAGCGGCCACAGCAGCCGCAGCGGCAGCAGCAGCAGCAGCTGCAGCCGCAGTTACCACACAATCGGCCGCAGTGGCTGCAGCAGCGGCAGCGGCTGCCACAGCGGGCAGCGGTGTTGCCTCCAGTCACAACAGCAACAATGCTGGCGGCGGCGCTGGCGGCAGCGGCGTTGGCAATGCCTCGTCACAGTCGACGGCACAGCAGCAGAGCAGCAGCGGCGATCGGGAGCGCGGCGGCGGCGGCAGCAGCGCAACGGATGCGTCGCGCATTGGCAGCGGCAGCGGTGGCAACAACAGCAGCAACTCCATCAACAGCAACGGACCCGGCAGTGCGGGCAGCGGCAGCGGCGGCACTCTGGGTGGCGCCAACAGCGGCGGCAGCCTCAGCAGCAGCGCCCTCATCAATGTCAGCAGCAACAGCAACAGCGGCGTTGGCAGCGGCGCTGCCAGCAGCAACAGCAACAGCAGCCTCGGCGGCGGCGGTGGCGGTGGCAGTGGCCTCATCACCGGCTCCAATAGCCAAGGTGGCAATAGCGGTGGCGGTGGCAGCGGCATTGGCCTTGGGGCTGCCACAATGGGCGGCACGGCTCCCGGCAACGGGCATCAGGCGACCAGCAATGCCCAGGCGCAACATGCAGCCGCCGTGGCAGCAGTTGCCGCTGCACAGGCCACAGCTGCCGCAACAGCAGCGGCGCTCGCTGCTTCGCCGCTGGGCACCATGGAAAGCGGACGGTAAGAAAAACAACGAACATCACATTATGCAAGCTATTAGAAACACGTTTACGTTTGTTGTCAATAATTATTGAGCAACAATCTGAACAAACGTAAACGTCTTTCTAATCTGTTGTATATCAATTATATATAACTTTATAATGTAACGTTTTGCATTTGGTGTCATCAGGAAAAGCGTGCATGATTCACAACCGCAAATATCGCGGCTGGAGGACATCAAAGCATCGCCCGGTCAGGGACAGAATTCGCCAGCGCAGCAATCGCCGCAGGATCGCGCGGCTGCTAAGCGTGCGGAGCAGCGTAAAGCCGAGCAGGAGCGTCGTCGACGCGAGGCGGTAAATAACAATATGCACAACAATATGCTATCAACTGAGCTCGTTTTCATATCCAAAATTCCTTTCAGCTGGCTGGCCAAATTGACATGAATATGCAGAGTGATCTAATGGCCGCCTTCGAGGAGACGCTGTAGGCAACGGCCGTGACGGCTGTGTCGTCCTCTACCAACAACAACAACAACAATAGCAACAACAACAGCAACAACAACTACAATCATAACAGCAGCAAGAACAGCAAATCCAAATCGAACAGCGGCAGCGGCAGCTCAGTCGCCAAATCACATTCGTCGAATTCGCATAAGCGTCGATCGCATGGAAAAGAACATCATCAACATCATCGCAAGGGAAAGTGACAGCAGGAGTCAACAACTTATGAGTAAGAGAATATGAGTATCAAGAAGGACAACAGCCTGATCAAAAGGCAGAGCTGGCACTTCAACAACAACAACAACATCAGCAACATCAGCAACAACAACTACAACAGCAATACATATTTACACGTTAGATGCGCAAATACATTAACGTTGATAACGTCAACGACAACGACAACAACAGTTGTTAGGCATAAGCAATGGTCTAAGCGTAATTATTCGTTACACGTTACGCGATACATACATAGATATTTATTTAAATACGTACTACAATTAGCGAGTATAAACACTAGCAACAACAACAACAAAACAAACATCATGTATGTTTCGCATATGTATTATGCGTATCTATAGAAAAACGCGCGCACACGACATCATGAGGAAACACATAAAGCAAACAGTAGACACAACAAATAGCAACAAAATGTAACACAATCAGAGCAATAATTATGAAGATGAAGTAGACGACGACGATTTCGTGTCTTCAGCAGAGAAACAGAAAGAGAAAAAGAACGAGTAGCGGAAAACAAATCCTAACAAAGAAGGCATATTTCCTTTGGTTACACTAAACAACAAAAAAAAAACACAAACAAAAATAAAACAAAAAAAGGAAAAAACCAAGTAGTTTTTTTTTATACATTATTATTAATATACATTTATAATCTATTAATATATATAAATTGTAATATTGATTATTGATTTGTAGGCGTTTAAGTTCTAATATTATGATAAAGAACAACCAATACGATTAATTTTTTTTTTTTTTTAGAATTGTTACCTAATTTAATGTTATAAGTGCATATATACAAACAACATCAACATTAACAACAACAAATAATAAGAGAAGTCCAATTTTTAAACCTAATTTAATTGATTGTATAGTTTTTGGACACCAGTGATGCCAATTTGACCCTTTTCCGGACAGATTCATCCCGTCTTCAAATATTTTAGTCTGGGAATAATAACAAACATCGCCTACATGAAAATCTGTAACCCTTTTATTTAGAATTAGATAATTTATCAATTATGTATATTATGAAACAATTTTTATTACAAAATATTCTTCGAAAAAAACAGCTTGGCATCTCGCTATTTTGCGCACTATTATCTCGATCTCGAAACGATCAACTGCCAGATTTTATAAGCTGTCGATGTGTTGAGATGAATCGAGCCTATTACAAATTGTCGCATATATTGCACAATAGATCAAATACGTGGGCAACACATGTCGTCAAAATCTGTGCAAAGCGCATCGTGTTCAGCATAGTGAAATCTTGACAAAAAAGCTGCGTTAGCTATGTTTAAAGTTCAGCCAGTTGATCACTCAAAACACAAGTTTGATTAATAACATATTTATTTATTGGCTGTGCATTTTAATGGCGATCAAATGACGATAAAGATCAATAATTGTTTGTCTTCTTTTTCATTCCTTTTATTGTATGGAAAATATTGGCATCACTGTTTGACACACACACGGGGGGGGAAAATTGGCCACGCAAGCGATAGAAATAAATGTACATCATATTGTGACAGCATTAGACGACAACAACAAATTTGTAATTTATCAATTGTAATTAATAAGCAACACACATTCACACACAAACACACACACACACACTGATACATAGACAAAACACAATAAAGAGAAGACAAAAAATAATGTAGTTCTTAAGTAGTATTGAAAATTGTTTATTGAAACAAAGTCAAATAATTCATACATCTCTTACATCATTTATCTTGAGCGTATGTGCGTGTGCAAGTGTGTGTGTGTGTGAGTGTGATACAAATAAAACTAGAATAAAAGAACAGAATGCAAAAAGAAAAAACAACAGAAAATTCATAACATCCAACAACTGGAAGACGCAAATCAACAGAGAGCCGTTCATAAATTATTTGTTTAGCCAAATCGCGATTCTTTCATTTTAATTTCAACTCCTCTTAGCAATCGTTATACTATAATCGATGCATGCAATATGTAAATAGTACTCCCCACTCTTGTTTTTTATTTCTGGTTATTCGAAGTTATTTGTTACATCTGCATAAATCAACAAAGAGAACATACATACATACATACGTATAGCTTTTATAGCCTACTAGCTGCCATAGAATATGATGCTCAAAGTCATAGAGACATTTCCCTTAGATAACGATAACGATAACGATACATCTCGAATTCGAATCGTCAACTGGGGTTTTGTGTGGGGTGGGGGGAAAGAATGAAATAGTTATTTTTCTACATTTTGCAACTTTTGAAATTAGGATCAATAAATAGTATCATAGTAGCTTGGCGTTGAGGACATTTCTCTTATACCGTGTCTCTTATACTGCATAGCTGCACAGAAATGTGCAAAGATGTGAATGTGAATGTGAATGTACTTCCATTATGCTCTTCAGTTGAAGCGAATAAAAAACAGAACATGTACATAGTACTACTATATGACTATGAATAGCAATAGCAATAGCAGAGACCATAACCAGACCAATATCAATAGCAATCCAAACACCAATACCATTTTATCTCTTACATATATACTGTTTGCTATACATCCATATATACATATTGTATACATGCATATATACAAAAATATATTTAGTTAATGTAACCAGTGTGTGGCTTAGTGGCGCGCTCAGCAAATGAAACAAAAACACAAAAGTAATAATAAACAAACGAAGACGAAGACGAAGACGATGACAAAGACGAGGAAGAACAAGAAGCGCAGAATCGAAATCGAAAACGGAATCGGAAAGTGAAAATAATGACGCAATTGCAATGCGGTCCAAGTATATTTGTATAATGCACATGATTTAGTAAAAATTCAACTTGTATAATTATGCTAAATTATAGTTATAGTGTTTAGCGTTTAGAATCGGGGGGTGCGTGGGCGGGGGCGGGGGCATACGACACTTTGCATATGTTTTTCTTTTATCTTTTTTTATTTTTGGGTGGCACTGCACCCCATTTTATTTTGTCTACAGCTGCATTTTGTTCTTAAGTGCATGTGTAAGTGTGTTTGTATATAATCGATCAGGTGGTCTAAATGTCTGTCTGTCTGTGCGTGCGAATAATCAACCATCTATCCCTTTTCCTCACACACACACACGCACACACACACACCGCCCTAGTACACGCCCTCTATACTTATGTTGTTATCCCTTAAAATGTAACTTGTATTTGTGTAAATTAGCTTTCTTTTTAGATATATGTACACCCTTTCTCTTTATAAACATACACATACATACACACATTATATACATATATATATATATACTATATAAACATAGATATATATCTATACATATACATATATATCGATACATTTATATAAATACACAACTTTTTTTTTGTATAATTAATTTTAGCATTTAATTGAGAATAAAAGAAAAATATCATTAAACAAATATATACATACAAAAAAAAAAATAAATTTACGAAAAAACCTAAAAAAAAAAAATAAAGATACAAAAACAAGAAAAAAAACAACAAAAATAAATGAAAACAGTTTTCCTTACTATTCATAGCATACATACATACATAAACTCTTATACTTACTACCTTGTATTTTAACAGAGATGCATACATACATACATACATAAAGCATAGATACATACATATGTAGTATATATGTTTGTAGTACGTACGAGAGACGAATGCGCATCAAACTAATTGAGAAATTGTAGCCTTGTCCATGGGCCAACCGCATATTCGCTGGTCTGGCATTTTTAGCAATTAATTGTTGTCAACATTTTGTTAAATAACTTGAGAGAACGTGAACCAAGTTTCGGAGATCACACAGATCCCCCATGTAACATACATGCATACATACACATACACACACACACACATATATATTAACATACACAAACATATAGCGAAAAATCAATTTAGTAAACGATTTAGCCTTATATAAAGAAAATAAAAGAAACTCAATAAAAACAAGAAGCAAACTAACAAGTAACAAAAATACATAACATACATAATTACTATTTAAATGCGAAATGGAACCACATACACACAAGTATATACTAATTATGTAAACTAATTAACTAAATGAAAATAATATAAAACAAAAAACAGAAAACATAAAAAAGAAAATCGAAAACCGAAAAACAAATACAAATTGAGACGATGCAAGCGTTCAGTAAGACTAGCATGTAATATTATATAATTGAAGGACATGAATGAAAAACAAGAAAACAAAAAAAAAAACAAAAACAAAACAACATTTTTAGTGAACCTACAATTAATGAATGACATGAACATTAACAATTAACACATATTTTATCTTTAATGCGTACACTTAGTATTAATATGTGAGAATGAACGAGAATGAAAGAAAATGAACGAGGCCGATGAAAGCAACAAGAACAAAAAAATAACAACACAAAAAAAAAAAACGAACAACAAAATAAAAATCGAAATGAAAACAGAATAAAAAATGCGTTATGTTTGAATATTATATTTCGCCACTCACCGTGAATTACCAACTGCAACTGAAGTTGATTGATACATTGATTGACATATTGAGGAAGCAAGAGCGACGAGCAAAGAGAGAAGAAGGCAGAGTGAGAGCTTTAAAATCGTTACGAACTCCAAAAAGTACTAAATCATCAAGTGAAATACCAGGCGAGCATAAATCAGCAGCAAGCAACATTATTATTAGATCCTACCCAGGCTATATCGCCATATTTACTAAGAATATATGGTGTCCATATTTCGAAGAAGCCAACTTTATATATTTACATATAGGTTACAGTATGACGTAATATTAGCAGTTACTTAAATTTCATGAATATTCAAAATGTTTGCATAGGAAAAATGTGCGCATTTAAGAAACTGTGTCACAAAACATCTATAGGTAACTGACATAGGGAAACATGAAAAGTCATCCAATCAGTCCTGAAATACTTGACACCATTAGTAGGTGATTCCCCTCTTCCTACCTCTCTCCATCCTTCATCACACGCATTCGATTGACGACGTCAAGTCCGCAACAACTACAAAAAAAATTCAATTGGGAGCATCTGAAGTACCAGGCAAACATAAATGAGTAGTAAGTGGATTGATCTGGAAGTACAGCCAAATATGCTTTGTTTCGATTGGTTAATTTCTCATTCGGTGTGCTCATATATGTGGATCCTAAGAGTGGGAGCATAAGAGTTTGCTGCGATCCTCTCACAGCTAGATCAATCACATGGTGCAATTGACTTTTTGTATTATAGCTTGCTGTTGATAAATATATAACTTTTTTTGGACATTCGAGTGGGCAAGATCCCTTGCACAATACCACGCGAAGCAAGTGAATTACCAGGCGAACATAATTGAGCAGCAAGAAGATTCATCTAGAAATGCAACCAAATATGCCTCAGAGCATGTGCTCTTGTATGTGGAGCCTAAAAGCGGGATTACGAGAGCGTGGATCTCATGTTACATGTGGCTCTGCAGCCACCTCCTAAACACTTCTGTTGACTTAGTAGAATAAAAGAAAATTATTAAAATTCTAGACAGGATTTCAAAGTTAGATGCCACGTGAAGCATCTGAAGTACCAGGCGAACATAATTAATTAGTAAGTGGATTTGTCCAACTCTGTGATCTCATAGCTAGAGCACGTGGTGCAATTGACTTTCATTAACTATCATTCCTTGCTGCTTATTTATGTTGGCCTGGTATTTGAAATGATGATTTGGTACTTTTGGGCGTTCCTAACGAGTTAAAAGTCCCAAACAAAAACTAATAATTTTGGAGATCCCATTACAACGTGGAGCAAGTAAAATACCAGACGAACACAATTGAGTAATAAATGGATTAATGTGAAAATGCAAAATTGTTGTAAGTTTCTCATACTGACAAATGGCAGCAAGGCATATTTGATAGCATTTTGAAATGGATCCTCTTGCTACTCTATTATGTTTGCCTGGTATTTCATAAGGAATCTGGTCAAGATTGGCATAAATTTGGGGGACTTTCAACATGTTAAGAACGGCCAAAAGTATTAAATCATCAAGTGAAATACCAGACCAACATAAATCAGCAGAAAGCAATGATAGTCAATGTAAGTCAATTGCACCATGTTCTCTAATCTTGAGAGAGATTCAGCTCTCAGTTCCTGCAGGTCGAATCCAATTACTCATTAACAACGTTCGCCTGGAACTTCAGATGCTCCACATGGCATCTTTGAAATCCTGTCTAGAATTTTAACATTTTTCTTTTATTTCTACTAGAACAGAAGTGTTTAGGAGGTGGCTGCAGACAAAGTTACTTCCGTCACGTGTTTTAAATCTAGTCCATCAGATGCACGCTCTTGTACTCTCACTCTTAGGCTCCACATTACCAGAGCACACGTCCTGAGAAACGGACCAATGACAGCAAGGAATATTTGGTTGCATTTTGAGATTAATCCACTTGCTGCTCAATTATGTTCGCCTGTTACTTCACTTGCTCCACGTGGTGTTTTTTTAAGAAATCCTATCCAGAATTACCGCAGCTTTTAATTTTCTACTAGGCCAACAGAAATGTTCTATATTCGTCTGGTATTTAACCTGGGATCTCGCCAAGATTTGTATAGATAGTTGTTGCTAAACTCGTCACGAACGCTAATAAGTTCCAAATAATCATTTTAAGAGCTAGCAATAATTTATCTCTAAGCAACCCATTATTTTCTTTCTTTAGTCAGAGCTCGTTCTGTCTGTCAAAAAAATTCTGAGCGAATTGACTACAACATTACTTAGAAGCAAAAAATAAGATTTACCAGTTAAAGCTATAACTTTTTCTTTTTGATTTTGTGCTACGTTTTTTTGTGTGAACGTTCAACTTTCAAACATCGTCTTCGATATCGTCCTTATCATTTATAAGTATGGCATTCTGTAATCCGAACGCAAATGTTTTGCAATTGTCCAGCGATGATACAAGTGACTCGGATGACGAATCAAATTCCACTAAGGCATACATCGCCAAACTGAAAGTCCTTGAATCGAAGGCGCTAGAACTAAGGAAGGAGATCAACAAATTATTCGAAGAGATGGCCGCCAGAAAGAAGGTCAAAAATAACTCCAAAAAGAAGCGCAATGAGAAAAAGAAGAGTAGCAGCAGCACCGACACTGGAACTGTCAGTGAGCGCGACAGCAGCAAAAAGAAGTCCAGCCAGTTGATGAACTTTGATTCGCAGGAGAAGGATGCCACCGCCAAGCCCATGTCATACAATGAGAAGCGACAGCTTTCGCTCGAAATTCATAAGCTGCCAGGTAAGAGTGACGAAATATCTTTTTTTTATGTTCATTCATACTTCAACTTGTTATCTATTCAAAACAGGGGACAAACTGGGACGTGTGCTGCACATTATACAAAATAGGGAGCCATCGCTGCGCGACTCAAATCCGGATGAGATTGAGGTCGATTTCGAGACACTAAAGCCATCGACGCTGCGAGAGCTTGAAAGCTATGTGGCGTCGTGTTTGCGCAAAAAAACACGTAAGTCATATTGTAAGTTTGTAACTAAACCGAGACCACAAACAACAACAACAGCTACAACAACATTTAGATGCAGTGCCCCTCTTTTGCATACCTAATGCAACAACAGTGTTTTTCTGTTGCAACAATTGACTGTCCTACACACGCACTAATAGATCAAAGCCAAACATCAATATCGTGTACATATGTTATATGTATATACATATATCTACCTATTTTAATTTTACTATTTTTGCTAGTCGTCAACAGTTTTCGTCTCCTTCCAATCAGAGTTTAATATTCATTGAGCCTATCCATAGCAGTCAGCTTTCGACACACTCAAGCGCTCAGCCACAAATCCGACACATTTTGTAGCATACTTTTTTGGGCAATCACATTTCACTCCCATTCCTTCTCCATGCTCTTTCACATTTGCATTCCATTAATTACAGAAATTAAAGTTAATTATTCAAAAAAACACCAAATGCAGCAAATTAACTCACTCATTTTAATTAAAAACATCCATTCGATTCATTTATCATACCCACATTATTTACTCTTTCATTTTGCACCTCTTTTGATCTCTTAATGTTTATTTTGAATTTTGCGAACCACCTGCATAATATTTTTTTGGTATTTCGAACATCATTTACTAATACTTTATTATAATTTCATTAAATTCCAGGCGATGATATTGAGCCGCCACCACGCAAGAAGAAATCACTTGATTCAAATGGAAGCAATGTAAGTAGCTCTAAACAAATAATAAATTTCGAAATTCTCTTAAAACAAACACAAAAACAAAAAACAACTACAACAATACATTAATTTACGTTAAGAAGGTAAGTCTCCCACAAAGTGTATACATATATTTTAAATCATCACTAGCTGAGTCCGTTCGTCTGTATGTTTAAACACAACACAACAGAACAGCAACAGTGCAGGCTTTTTAATGTCCCACCATTCGCATTTAATGCAACAGCAACAGCAACAGCAGCAGCAGCAGCCGACGGGTAACCGGCAACAGCAGCAACAATTTGGTCTGCAACAACAGCAGAAACGGCAACAGCAACCGCATCAGCAACAACAGTTGCAGCATCAAGATCATTTGCATTCGCAGCAACGTCAGCAGCAGCAAGAAAAACATCTCCAGCAACATCAGCAGCAGCAGCAAGAACAGCGACAGACTGGTAAAATACAACAGCAATGGCAACAGCAACGTCAGCACCAGCAGTTTTTGCAAGAACATCGCCAAAAGCAGCTGCAGCAGCAACAGCAACAGCAACAACACCGACAGCAGCAGAAGATGCTACCGCCACAGCAATCGACTTTCGATTTAAAGATGCATGCGGCTGGTAACGCTGGCTTTGCTCAGAACCTTAAGATGGCCAGCCAGCCAAATTTGAAGGATGACCGCTCATCGTCATTGCTGGCATCATCAGAGAATACGGCGACAACGTCGAGCAAAGCGAAACCGGCAATGGACTCAGTCCAGCAATCTCGCAACAAAGCCAAAGAACGCGATCACCTCAAGTTGCTCGAGTCGGCTGAGAAGGTGAAGAAACACCAAAGGGAGGAGGGGGCCGAAAAGGAGCAGCAACGCAAGCGTCGCAAGTCTGTTGCCGCCAGCAGCAGCAGCAGCAACAGCGGCATTGGCAATGGGCCTGTCACAAGGAGCAAAACAACTCCAGGCAAAGGATATCAAGGCACCCGCAATGGCCAGGCTCAACATGCAGCCTCCGTGGCAGCAGAAAGCGGGCGGTAAGAAAAATATCATCACAATAATCAACAAGTAAGAAAGCTGCAGTCGAGTGAACTCGACTGTGAGATACCCGCTACCCATTTTGAATAAAAGCAATATATTTTGCGGTATTATTCTCAAATTATACCAAATATACTGCAAAAATACTAAAAATATACCAAATGGTATATGTGGTATATCGATATAGTCACCGCATTCAAAATATACCATAGATGGCAAAATATACCAGATTGTCAGCCAAAGCAACTCAGACCCCTAGTAACATAAGTAGGCGTTTTTGCCCATACAAATGTATTTCTTTAATAACTTCTACAATATGTATCTGATCGCAACCAAATTTTCAGGTATCATAACTACTATAGTAATTATTGTATATACCAAAATTCGCATTTTAGCTTTTACGCTTGTTATTCGATTTTTTTTCATTTGCGGGGGTGAAAGTGGGCGTGGCAAAAATTTGAAACAAACTTGATCTGCGTGCAAACATAACAAATGCTGTCGAAAAAAAATTATAGCTCTATCTCTTATAGTCTCTGAGATCTAGGTGTTCATACGGACAGACGGACAGACACACAGACGGACAGACGGACATGGCTATATCGTCTCGGCTGTTGACGCTGATCAAGAATATATATACTTTATAGGGTCGGAGATGCCACCTTCTACCTGTTACATACATTTCCTGCCGGCACAAAGTTATAATACCCTTCTACCCTATGGGTAGCGGGTATAGAAACACGTTATAGGCCAAGTTTTTGATCAATTTTTGGCACTTAAAATAATAGTGCCGAATTGTTCTTATTTTTCCGCTTTAATAAGTAAAGGAAACTCAGCTTTCTTTTTTGTTCTATATGACACATTTACTATGTTAACGATGAGAAGTTAATCGATCTAATGATGTAACTTGTTCCCATTTGTTGTCAGGAAATGCGTGAATTATTCACAGCCGCAAACATCTCGACTGGCGGACATCAAGGCATCGTCCGGTCAGGAACAGGATTCGCCACAGCATCGCGTGTCTGCTAAGCGTGCGGTGCAGCGGCAAGCCGAGCAGGAGCGTCGTCGACGCGAAGCGGTAAATAGTATATATATATGTATAATACCTGGCCCGTTATTATATAGGAATTTCTTCCCTTTTCGTTTTGCAGATGGCTCGCCAAGTTGACATGAATATGCAGAGTGATCTGATGGCCTTCGGGGAGACTCTGTAGGGAGTGGCAAACACATGAAAAAGATTGCATGAAAAAGAGCATCATCAGCATCATCACAAAAGAAAACTGACAGCAGCAGCAACAACATCAACAGCAAGAGTCAACAACATAAGAACAAAAATATTATAAAATAGAAGTATCAGGAACAAGAAGGACAACAGTGTGTTGGCAAGAGAACAGTTTGTCCAAAAAGCAGAGTTCAGCAACAAATGTAACAACAACAATATATTTACACAGTAGACGCGCAAACATTTCGATTTGGATATAAATATATATTAACTAATATACATGCGTACACATACGTACATATATATTAATAAACGACTTTAATCAAAAATTAAAATATGTAGAATCAATAATAACAAGAAAAAGCAACAATTATGCAAACTAACCAACTAAATAAAACTAATATCAAACAAAAAGAACAAAAACAAAAAATGTCAAAAGAAAAACAAATGCAAACAATGAAATAAAAATCAAAATGAAATCAGAATCCAAAAATGCGTTACATTTGATTTTTAAATTGTGTCACTCATCAAGCACCTGTAACTGCAATTAAGCTGATTGCTACAAAACTTCGGCTAGTTGCGTGTACAACAGATGGCGCCACCCAAACATGAAAATGTTCGTTACAAGCGAGAGATCATTGAGAGAAAATTATTCATTATTTTTTTAACGATATTTATATTAAGATCTATTCAATGGACCGGAATATTAATTATAAATACTTTGCAATTTTATTTTTCAAACGTTGTTTATTATTTCTTATAGGATATGAAAAAAATATCACTTACTAACTAGCTTGTACTATACAAATGGGATAATTAGGTATACAGAGTGATTCGCATATACATGTACATATTAATTAACTGGTGAGATTTTGCGAGAATCGCTTACAAACTACATTTTACAAACGCAAGAACTTAAAGTACTTAAATGCATGAAGAGAATGAGAAAAAAATGTGCTTATTGCGCTACTATGATTATGATTAAATTGTGTGTGTGTTTGTGTGTGTGTGTGTGTGTGTGTGAAGTTGAAGTTTGAAATTATTCACAGATAAGCTGCCCCTTTGACGCAGTAGAAAGCAAAAAAAAAAAAATGAAAGTTGGACTCGCAGGCGTTCAACGCAACAAGCAGCGTATCGTTATCGATATTGTTATCGATCGTAGTGTGTGTTATCGCTGCCCCCCTTAGACCGCCACCTTGGCGGTAAAGGCAGCCAGTTGCGCCTTGAGCGCATCGATCTGGCACAACAACTCAATGTTCTGACGCTCCAAGTACGCAGCCCGAATGGCAATCTCATCCTCCTTGATGCGACGACGATCGCGCGATTTCTTGGCCGCCGCATTGTTCTTGCGGCGTCGCTCATAGTAGGCCGCATCCTTCACCTGACCGGGTCCGCCGCCAATGATGGCGCTCTAGTTGCCCGCTGCAGCAGCCGCTGTTGTTGCCGAGCTGCTGATTGTCGATGAGCCAGAGTTGCCAGAGTTTGTCGACAGCTTCTCATAGTTGCCACCGGCATGCGAATCACAATCGCTCGACTCTTCGGCTGCCGCACGATCCTCGCTCTCGCTGTTGTTGTTCGAGGAGCTGCCCTCGTTGACGCTGCCGCTGCGCGAGTTGGTGCGTCGCATCTTGGGGTTCGTCACGGTGCGTGAGCCGCCATTGGAGCTGCGGATTTGCTCGAGCACACGCTTGCGATACTCCGTGTAGCGTTCCACGCGGGGATTATCGAGCAGCACATCGGTGGCAGCGAAGTTGGCCGCAATCACCAGTGGATCACGTGGAAAGGCCTTGAAGGGGCGTGTGCTCTTGCAATCGGCAGCCACAGTTGATGTGTTGTTGTTGTTGTTTGCCAGCGATGTTGCTGTTGTGCTGCTGGTTGGTGTGCTTGTGTTGCTGTTGCTGTTGTTGTTGGTGCTGGTTGGCGCTGGAGGCGATTGCGGCGGCTCGAGCACATCGATTTGCATGGTGCTCGCATTGCTGGCGGGACGTGGCGACAATGGCAACGCACCCGCCGAGGCAGCAGCCGCTGCTGCTGCTGCAGCCGAAGCGGCAGCAAACGTTTGCAGCAAACTTGCGGTGGCGGTGGCTGTGGCTGTTGACTTGGATGTGGACGATTGGCTGGGCTCCTGCTTGACGCCATAGTACAAGGCAGGATAGAGTGTGGCCAGCTGCTGTTGTTGTTGCTGCTGCTGTTGCTGCTGCTGCTGCTGTTGTTGTTGGGCAACTGCTGCTTGGGCAGAGTACAACAGATTGCTGGGGATTCCTGCTGTGGGCGAGGCGGCGGGCGAGCCGCTGCCATAACTGTAGTTGGTCTGATACGGCGAAGGCGTCTTGCGTGGCGTCTCCACGCTGTCGCAGCGACGCGACAAGTCCAGCACCTCAACGGCTGGCTGCTGTTGTTGCTGTTGCTGACTGAGAGCAGCGGCTGCGGCAGCACTGCCCAACAACTGTTGCTGATAGGCATAGGCGGCATACAAATCCATTTTTGGCAGCGTTTGTGGTTGCTGCTGCTGATGATGTTGAAGATGTTGTTGCTGTTGCTGATGCTGCTGCTGTTGATGATGATGCAGCTGATGCGACTGCTGCAATTGGCTGTGTTGCAGCTGATGATGATGATGCTGATGGTGGTGATGATGATGTAGCATTGGCTTGCGATCTGTTCGGTAGAGAGAGAGGAAGAGTGCAAAATGACGGTCTTAGTATGCTGGCAAAATTTCAGAGAGCGGGGGCGTGGCTAAACTTACCAGTCTTGAGATCGAAGAACTGCCCGGCCATGAGTTTCTCGTGCATCAGCATGATTCTTGCTGTCGTTGAATGTGTGCTGTGTGTGTGTGTGTTAAAGTTGTTGTCGATTATCGATTGTTATCCAAAGCGTAGCTCAAACAGTTGGCAAGTGACTCGAACTCGAACTCGAACTCGGACTCGGACTCTGACTCGAATTGTCTGTGTTGTGTGTCTACGCTGACGTTGTCGAACGCTAACTGATTTCGACTGCACGTTGCGCTCGCCTTTTATACGCCGACGCAGCAGCCTCTGCCGCTCGCTTCATTCATCTGCCCTCACACTCACACCACACCACAACACCACACCACCACAGACGAATCGCAATGGCGGACCATGGCAGGTAGTCGAACGCACACTCACACTCACACACACACGCACACAAAGCCAAAGGGGTGAGTCGCTCTCTGCATCTCCCTTTACTCGCTCGCTCTCCCTCTCACACGCCCTGCTGCTGCTTTGACTGCTGTTGCTGTTGCTGCTTCATCAAAGGGTTTTACGAGGGTTGTTGAGGTTTGCCCGCTTCTCGCACATCTCCCAGGCCCTTTCCTTTTCTCATTTCAGCTCATTTCTCTTACTCCTACTCCGATTCCGATTCTGATTCCTGATTTCTTTCTTATTTTTGCATTAGTTTTATGCACTTTTCGCGAACATTTTTGTGTTATAGACTATTGCATTGTTCTTAGCCCATTTCACATATTATAATATTTAGTGAAGTTTTTTTTGGGAAACAGTTTTTAGTTTCTGCCTAAAAATATGAATGCTTGTTTATGGCACGATTTTAACTAAATGGGTTGAGGGATAGAGTTAGGAACGTGTATTTTACAAGTATATTTGCTATTTATATATAGAGATTGAAGTTATTGTGTTTGTTAATAACACCAAGAATCACTCAAATAATAATAATTTCAATTATGTTTGTTAATAACATAACAGAATAATTTCAAATAATTAATAAATAAGTAGCATATCACGATCTTTTCAAATAAAGATTCCTATAATTACATAAATTAGATTCCTTTGAATCGATTCCTCGAAATCAAAGCAGAAAAAAAGATATTCTATGATTTCGCAAATGTTAGTAGAACCCAAACAATATTCTTCGTGATGCAAACATAATATAAAAGCATATAAAAAGGATGACATGTTTAAGTTTTGAGAAATCTATATAAGATTCTTGTATATAAATCTGTTTACTATAATAAAAATATCACATAGAACACATAAAGCTGTGTACTTTGAAATAGCAGCGACTTTTGCGTTTTGCACTTGGGTACACCAAATCTAACAATCAATCAACAAAAAGAAATATACAAAACGAACCGTTATATAGTTTTGATATTTTAAAGAACACACCTATAAGTAGAGATATTTTACTATAATACAATTTACAAATTTAGAGTCTTTAATTTCTCTTTTGTTTGTGGTAAAACTATATGAAATTGCGTATAAAGGATATTAAGATTGGCATTAAAGAAAAGTAAAGATATATGCACATATATAGCATTAAGTAAGGGAACTTTAACGTTTAAAATCAAAGTAAATAAATATTAAACGTTCATTTGCCTAAATAATTTTATTGATTTATACAAATGTTAATGTAAAAAACGAAAACATTTAGCATTATAAAATCATTGCTTAAAATCAAAGTAAATAATTAATATCAATTCACTTGCCTGATTAATTTGATTGACTTATTCATAAATGTAAAAGAGTTGAAGACTTCAGAAAATAATAAAAAATTTGACATTATAGAATGTGTTCATTGTTGGGTTAGAACACTTTAGAAAATTTTTGAAGTAATTTGAGTAAAGTCGAGAAAATTGTTGCAAATATGTATATTAGTTGTGGAAGAACGAGTAATTACGGCAAATCATGCTTTTCAGGCTGCAAACTGGCCACAGCAGGGAGTTGCAAATGCAACCGAGGCAAAGACGAAGAGAGAAGGTGAGTGAGTGAGTGAGAAAGAGAGAGGGATAGCATAGGGTGCTGAAGCCAAGGGTTAGGAATAGTTAAATCCGTTTGTTTTGCGCTTTTGTCTTCAAATCCTTTTGCTGACCAGCCCCGCTTTTGGCTCAACGCACACACACGCATACACACACACACACATATACATAGAGATGCATGTTTGCGAATTTTGTGCGGATCTTGCACAAATGATTGTGCGTGACAAATTATGAAAATTAGGTTGGCGAGCCTTTCGCGCGTTAGCGCATTTCTTTCCCAATCCTTCAACTGTCCATTATGCGCGATATTTGCGATCCTCCTGCTGTGGCGGCCCCGAGAGCGCAGACGTTCCTGGAAGTGTTGTGCGTCGCATGGCAAGGTCAAAGGACTTGCATCCTTTCACCGATTTTGATTATCGATTGATGTCGCCAAACATGGCAACGACAACAAGTGTCCCGATGTGTATTTACACATCACTCATCCGGCACATCCTTCCCGCCATGCCTTCTACTACTCTACTACTCTACTCTCTCTGTCTCTCTCTCTCTCTCGTATAGAGTTGAGCGTGGGATAGTCTAA
Organism: Drosophila nasuta; assembly: GCF_023558535.2. Lineage (NCBI taxonomy): Eukaryota > Metazoa > Arthropoda > Insecta > Diptera > Drosophilidae > Drosophila > Drosophila nasuta. The sequence goes on along the minus strand of NC_083459.1, from coordinate 10,637,915 downwards.
GCCTTTGTTTAACTTTACTTAACTGTTTGGCCTAACGGTCGCTTTGCTTGCCTTGCCTTGCCTTGCATTCGATTTTCAAGAGCTGCGACTCAACATTTATACAATGTCGCGACAGTGCAGCAGGAAGTACTTTGGTCCGAGTCTCCTAAAGTGTGCAAATAGATTGCTCAGCTCAACTTTAACTTCAACTTCAACTCATCAAACAAAACTAATAAATCAAAAATGTAAAAGATGAAAGAAACGAAGAAATTCAAATTCTTTAACCCATTTCCCAAATCACGCTTATGAAACAAGTTTATATCCCTCGAATTTCACATCTCATTCACTTTTTAATGGTCCATTGAAAAAAGTGCCGCAAAAAAGAATTTGCATAGCACTCTTATATCTTTGGCAAAAAAAAACCGCGAACTTATGCTAATCCGTTGCTAATCCAACCGTAAAAATGGTGGATTAAACTAAAACACACATTCACCCACAACAGCACACACTCACACACACACACACACACTCACACACACATAATGTGAGCCGCCCACAGGCCAAAAATCCGTCATTGAATCTGACCTTTACCTGACGGTGGCTGTCATAAAAAGACGCGCCAAAGAGTTGCAGTTTTCGCAGTAAAATCCAGATTCAGCGAAAAAAAACGAGGCAAACCCTTACGTCTAAAAAACATATACAACATATAGAGAGAACAGATGCCATAAAAACGATGATAATATAATGAGTTGGCCGCCGTTTTTTGGCCGCGAACAAAGATGCAATATTTGTGCAATCCTTTACCTCTTTCGCCCTTCGCCCTTCCCTCTGCCATCATTGCCTTACGTCCTTGAGCGTTTTTTTATGCGTAAGCACAAAAAACGAACAGCAGGTAAGGCGCTCCGAACGGGTTGCTGCTTCACATATCTGCTTACACATTAGCCTCTATTGCCCAAAAAAAAAAAGTGACAATAAAAACAACTAAATAAACATGAAGCGTTGTTTTTTTTTCTCCTTTCTTTTTTATTGCATAATGGAAACTTCGTGCGAACTGCGAACCAAGTTTTCCTCAACTTTTCTTTCTTTCTTGCCGTTTTATTTTTTAAACATCGTAAAACGTGTAACGCGTTTTGTTTGGGACTCGCGGTTGCCTCGTTGCCCGGCTGTCCGGTTAGTTGGTAGTGATAAAAGGGATAAAAAGGGTTCTTGCCTTGTGCCCTTTTTCATTGTGGATGCGTTTTTATAATTTCGGCCAAAAAAGCAGCAAAACGTCACAAAGAAAATCAGCGACTAATTGACTGAAAGGGGTTTTGCAGTTATTGGTCTTTGGTTATTTGGTTATTTGGTCATTTGGTACGATTCCAAGTCTTCTCTCTTTCTCTCTATAACGTTAGCTTCTTAGAATTTGGCCAAGATATTGCTTTAACTCCTTGCCTTCTATTTGAATGCCTTAATAGTTTGTCAATCTTTTTATTACGGCCCACGAAATGAGCTGATTTTTTCAACTACCCTATAGAGGACCTTGTGGTAGGGTTGCCAACGCAATACCTACGCGTCGTAGGGTTGCAACGAAATAGTTTTGGTATCACAATGGAAGTGGCTTAATAATAAAATAGAACTTCCATTTTAAATCAATTAAATAGTTTTGGTATCGCAATGGAAGTGGCTTAATAATAAAATAGAACTTACATTTTAAATCATTTAAAAAATTATATTTTAAGTGAATCGAATCGAATTGATAAACCTTAATCAAAATCCTTAATGTGGTAGTAACTACAAGATAGAAGTAAATCATAGAACAAAGGAACTTCAGAAGTGCAGATAAAATGCGTTGATTTCAAATATAATTGAATTTGCTTAATTTTTGAGTGAGCTCATTTGGACTTATGCAGTTTTCGCATTCAATATTCCTTAAGAATGGCAAACTAATGGAGATGGTTCAGTTCCGTTCTGTTGTTGTGTTTAGATGCCTTTGGTAGTCGTCTAAGCCTATCAGACAATTCAGTTATTCAGTTTTGAAGAGCACAGCTTGCATGCTAATGAGGAAGTAGTTACTCGCTGTTCATGTTCAGGTGCTTGGAATGGTTCGAACGGGTCGAGGAAATGACCGGGGATTACACGTGTCCGCATCCGAGTTTGGAGTGGAGTGCATTTTTGTGTGTTCGGTGGCAAAAGACTAACACAGACATTGGGCCAAATGGCTATCCGAAAAGTCTGTCTGCTTCACCTTGTTTGTTTTCGCATGCAAAATGCACAAACAGTGAACAGTGAACAGTGAAAACAGAAGACAGACAGACAACAACAGAGACAACGGACAACACTTGCCGCAGATAATGGCAACACAGACACACACACACACAGAGAGATCGAGGCTAAGAGATATACATATATATATCTAGAGGACAGGTTAAGTCGAACGAACCCTTGGAGAACACTTCCGTCACACGGAAGTGGACAACACAAATAGCAGAAAGACTAAAACCTAAAACTCAAGACTGAAAAAAAACTAAAGAAAAGACACAAGTTAAGTACGGTACTGTGTTTAGCTTCCGTCCTGGCCAAATCCTTTGGCTAATTGTTATCCTATACAGAGAGATGGAGATGGAGAGGAAGAGAGACGAGATCTCTGCATAATCCCAGCAGAATGCTGCTCAATTATGGCATTTTTTAATTGACAGCAGACAACTCCAAGTTTTTCATTCATGATTTTTTGTTGTTTGCCATGCAACGAAGCGCACAGATAGATCATCGATATCCCAAACAAAATTAACCCAGATAGATCCTGCCAGTCTCACTCTCTAATGGTCGTATTGCATTACAATGCCAATTATTGTGGTTTTGATGACATTCCAGGTTGAGGTTAAGGTCTAGACGCGAGACATTAAGACATTTGCGCTTGCATTTGCGACCTCGCTCATTAGTCGCGATTATGCGAGAGACAAGTTCAAGTTTGTCCAGCAAACAAATGCGAGACAATGAGTGTCAGCTAATCGATGAGTAAATATTAGAAAAGAGTTGAACTTTCTCAGGCGATAAGGGAGGCAGTTCAATACATACGACGGCTTCTACTTCCGATCTTCATCATGATGGATGCGTTGTGGCCCACCCAAGAGCCATAAAAGTCAAGTCCAAGTCAAGTCTGAATAGTTTTGTGAGTACTATTTAAATGGGCACAACTAACTGGCTACTTCCTTACGCCGAATGCATTGTAACTGTTGTTTGGCAACGGTGACGCCTCTCTTCCCCACACAACTACAACAAAAGGAGATGCAGTCACATCCTTCGGGCCAAGGACCACGACTTGGGAGGAGTAGGAGTTGCAGTTTGTGTGTGTGTCAACGCCCATCGCACACATTTGTTGGAAATCCACAAAGAATGCAACATTTCATGGTGCATCAAAGACAAAGTCAAAGATGCGAAACAACGGGTTCAACGGTGCAATTTAACCGACTACGGAATGCGCTACACTATGTGTTTCAAGAACTTTCTGTTATTGAGAAAGTACAAGTAATTGTTATGAATATCACAATCAAATTATATAATTATATTAACAAATTATATATATAAAACGTGCTAAAATAAAACAAAAAATATTGAATCAACATTATATGATGTCAAAATTCAACCAAGAAATTCCAGATTGCTCAATCTTGAAATTCAAGATTATAATCGTGATTCAAGAATGGAAAAATCTTTTAGTTGAACCAAGAAGCCAAAATCTTAAATTAAAGAATTTTTCATATTTCAAAATTTGTAAGATTTTATATTTTAAACACATATTTTTTTAAGATCGAAAGAATCTTAAATCAAGATTTGCGATCTACTTTTTAATCTAGATTCTTTTGCTCTCTGTACAAAGATATTGCTGATGTAAGACTACCAAAAAAAATTGTTAAGGCTTCACCGACAAAAAAAAATACATTATTTGTAGAAGTAAATGTTTAAAAAAATTATTAAAATGCGATTAATTTTGTTTGTATTTAGTGAGATATTTTCGAGTTATTCAATCTTAATTTGAAGGTCTAAGAAACATCAATACAAATCATTTAAGTAGAAGTTAAGATTGATGTACATATTTTTTAAAGTTTAGTCTTAGACATTAGTAAAATAATATCAATTAAGAATTGATGAACCAATTATTTAACATAATATATTTATTAATTATTTAAGATTTTTGTAATTGGTAAATTCTAAACCGAAGAAGACGTTAATTAGTAATTTGTAAATTATAAAGAAAATTTTGGAAATAAATAAATACAACTGCTGCGTTTGAGTGCCAAGATGCCTGAGAAAGTGTAGGGTATTTTTCTTCTATTTTTTTTTTGTTGGATTTGTATGAGCAATATGCATTTTGCATGCATCATTCGTTTTGATGAACTGTCAACGTTTAGGGGCATTGTCTGTCGCCAAATGGACGCACTCGCATCAATGTGTGTGAGAACTGTTAGTTGAGCAAACGAAAGGGAAAGAGAAAGAGGAGAGAGAGCGAGCGAATAGTCAAGATAGATAGAGATGGGGTGAGGTACAGTTATGCTGATGGTGTGAGCTGCAATTGCAACTGTAATTTCAAATCAAATGTGAAATATTTCTAATAACTCAGCACACAGCAATAGAATAGAATAGAATAGAATAGAATAGATCGGAATATAAAAGAATGGAAAGGAATAGAATTGATGTTCCCCCTCGTCCCGACGACCTTCGCGGTGGCTCACTTAATTTTATGCATTTCGACGTTGATTAGCTGCCAGCAGCCATTGTCATAAGCCGTTAGATGTCGAGCTGTCACGAAGGCCGTGCTGAAGAGTTAATCAAAGTAGGAGTGTGGCCAGGCCCACATAAAAAGAGTTATTGAGTAGTTTTATGAAGCTAAATGCGAAACTGAATAGGAAATCGGTAATGGGAATGGGAATGGGAATAGGAATGGGAATGGACACTGAAATCGAGGATGGGAACGGAGATGCGAGTTAATGTTTGGAATTCGCTCGCACAATCTATCAAGCGGCTCTCGAAAACCTTTAACACCTTTTGCCTTTACTGTTGCTGTTGTTTGATTTTGTTTTGTCTCATCGCATTGTTGTCAACGACGCAAAGCCGCCTACAAAACCCCATTTTGGTTGGAGGAAGGAGTAAGGCACAGAAGAAGAAGAACAGAACCCGTTGCCTTTTTTGTTGGCCAGGACAATTGTGTTGTCAGTGGTGACAGCGGTTTACCGTAGCACGTTACGGTTCTCGAGTCCTCCCTTTTGGGTAATTGTGTCAATTGTCAATTCGCACGATCTTCAGTCACATCGAGTGCACATCTTGATCTCTCTCATTCTCTCTCTCGCTTAGCGGAAGCATGCGATAAGAATCCAAAAGACAAAAAAAACTAGAAGGCCTAAGGCGTTAAGCCCTGTTCCACATAACTCTTTTTGGCCATTCGACTGACTCCTGGCCACTGTCAACTGTCAATTGTGAACTGTGAACTGTGAACTGCCAACTGTCAATTGTGAGCTGCCAACTCGTAATATGAGCATTAACCCTCTAAAGCCGCTGGCCAACTTCTTCGCTTCTCATTGTATGCTGATGATGAGAGAGTTGAGTTCCGTTTTACGTTTAATTCCATTGCTTCCTTCCTAATTTTCCTGATATTTTTTTGCCACCTTTCACACGAAACTAAAAACTCGAAAGTGTGTAACTGAAATCCATGAGATTAAACGGTCTTTAAGCGGTTTAAGCCTTTTGTCAGTCGAGTTTTGTAGGTGGCAAAATGTGCGTCAGTATCAACAACTGTTTCGCCATTGTTCACCATTTCTTGCAAAAATTATGAGAGAGAAAAAAATAACACATAAAATATTAAATATCATTTGATAATATTTGACGACGACAACGACGACGTCTTCGTTTTCCACTCGATTCGTGGAAGTCAAATGCAAATATTTGGCTAAGCAACAGGTACAGCTACATCTTTAGCTTCAGCTACAGGTACTTTACGAATCCTGAGACTGACTGTGACTACGTAGAGTTAATCTCACATAATATTACGTGAGGATGCCGCGTAATCCACGCACAAGTGCATCTCGATCCTCTGCGCTCTGCACTCTGAGCCAAAGCCGCAGTCGAGGCCTCGACACCTCGTAGTCCCTCGACTTAGAAGTCTTTTTAAGCCAGTGCTTAAAGACTCTCAAAATGGCAGACACAACAGCCTCTGGCTTGTCAACTGTTGCGCTGACTTTTGTCACAAAGCCAACTACATATAAAGTTGAGTCGAAATCTTCGATGTTTGATGCGCGATGTAAACGCGCACTCACACTTTGAAAGCGAGCTGCTTATATTAATGAGCTTTTAAGCATTAATTTTGATAGCTTTTTATCATTTCATCATTTTTATCATAGTCGTTTGAGGTAATATTTGATTATCGGCATTTCGGAGAAACTAATTATGATATGCACTAATATTTACTTACAGAATTGCATGTATATTAAGATTCTAATGCTTAGATTGCTTGTTCACTATAATAGCATTAAATTTGTGTCGTTAAAGTATTCAATTATTAAAGTCAAATTCCTTTTAAATACTTATGTATGTAATGCAAGTCAGACTTAAAAGGTTTACAATTCATTGCTCATATATTAGTAGAGAAAATGTATCCATAAATTAATCACTATAGAAATTAAGACAAACTTATTTTAGTAAATGTCCAGCATTCAATAACTTTTAACAATTTACATCGCAGTTGCGCATTCTTTACGATTTTGTCAATAAAAAACTAATTTGAAAGATTCTTGTGCAATTTGCCATCTTCTTTAACAAAACAAACAAAACGTATTTTTGTATAAGTAAAATAAATAAAGTAGAAAGTATACATTATTTACAGTCTATCCAGCGATAATAGTTAATTTCTATAACTCGAAACCGGAATTATATAATAACGGTATTTTTTTATAGTATAGTGTGCAAACATTCTTCGTTCTTTTTAGTATATTCAAAGTATTGGAAGTTAAGCGTTATAAAGTTGTTGATACTTTATGTGAGCAAAAATGATTTTTTTAGATGGTTTCGTTTAGCAGCAATTAACTACTTTTAAAATCGACTTTAAATGGCGAGCAGTGTATGTTAATACTGTTATTGAAGTTAATTATTATCACTAGATAAATTGTAAATAATGTATATTTATATGTGTACAGACTATGTACAGAAACATCTTAAGTAAAGTTATTCAATGGACCTATTAAACAATGCTCTCATCGCTGTTTTGCGCCATGTTCTATGAAATGATCAGACTCCATTTTGATTGCCGCATTCGACGATTATCGATTGTTGCGCCATTTTGCGTTGCATTTGCTGCTGCTTTGTGGCGTTGATCGTATAGCTGAATATCGTAAGCTGGCAAACGCAATCAAAGAGCTGCGAAGACAGCCAATCAGCGTGGCTGCAGCAACCACCAGAGATGCCAGGGGCAACTCTCAACTCGCAACTCTCACAACAACCACCACAAGCAAAGCAAAGCAAAGCAAGAGCCATCGCCACTTTAACTTCATTTTGTGAAAACGAGTTTCAGCCACAGAGGCGACTTCATTAAAGATGCGTTGCAAGGGGCTTAGGGAAAATGTGACAGCTGTGCCAGCTGACCCTCTGCTTCATTTTCTCTCTTCAACTCCAACTCCATCTCCTTTTCCTTCGACTCTCGTCCATTGTCCAGCAGTATTGTGTGTGTGTGTGTGTGTTTGTGTGGGTGCATGGTTAGCTGTTAGACTGGGGGCTGGTTAGATGGGCTCACATTTAATAAATAAATAACAGGAGACAGGCGACAGGCGACAGGAGACAGCATCGTATCACAACGCAGGCATTTTCATTATGCGGACAAACCCCGTCAAAGAGTTCGACCCCGACCCAGATCTCACAGCACAGCCAGAGGGACACAGACTGCAAGGGTTGCCACGGCCTGCCACGGTTTGTTGCTTAATGATAACAAACCGGATGCTAGTGTCATGATTAACAAGTAAGAATCTTTTAGGCGTGCTAGAGACGATCGACTACACGATACCCTGGAGGGAATTGTGATGCAGCAGTTGCGTTAAGCAATATAAATAAGATTTGTAGTTCAATGAACATTTGTGAGCAAAACTACAGAAAGTTCAAAAGATAATTAGTAGACTAAATTAATTCCGAAGTAAGTTAATAACAAAAATATAATAATTAGTATAATAAATATGATTCTGAAGTTCTGAAGATAACTATAGAAAGTTCAACAGAACTATAAACTAAATTGATTTAGAAATTAGTCAATATCTTCAGGCTTGAACTTGCTCATACATTAAATATTAAATAAGATACTCAATTTTAATCATTGCTAATTAATGTTAAATTCGGTATATTCAGTACTTTTTAGAAAATAACGAACGTAATAACAGAAATAAAGCTAAAATGAAAATGCTCCTGAATTATATTATGTTGAATACTTTTTGCGAGACAACGCTGGTTATATACAAATTTCGTAACGAATTTATAAAATTGATGTAAATCTGGAATATTTATATATCATATTAGTCAAACTTATTGAAATATACCTCAAACTGCAGACAGACGGATTGAAAATTTGGAAAACATTTATGCTTTCACTTGCTCGCATTTTGGAACATCTAATACACCCACTTGTAACCCATTTTTAATAAGGACAGGGTATTATAAGGCAATGCGATGCGTTGTGGTTGTGGTTGTGTCTGTAATTGTGGTGTGGGTCACTTTGTGGTGAAGCAGCCGCAATGCTGACCGCTGTTTTGGTCACTTTTGGCAATTGCCAACAATTGTTGTCAATTCCCAGCGTCAACCCTTTTGCCTATTTCGCCACACATCCATGACGATGACGTTCGCACTTTGGGGGTGGCCGAGTCGCGTCATGGGGGCGGGGGCGTGGATTGGCTTTTGGGTTGCAGCCTTATGGTTGACCTTTTGTTGTCTGTGTGGTCACTGCGAGCGTATTCATCAATTTGGCGCGTTGACACATTTATAGCACAGACATCCATAGAATTAGTTGGCCAAAATTGGGTTGCCCACACCAGTAATACTTTCCCTTTCCCTTTCACTTCCACTTCCCTCTTCATCTCCACTTCCATGGCCAGATCCCGACACCATCTTGACTCCCACACATCCCCTAACAGCTCGCACTGAGCCAGACTGAGCCGAGTGGCAATCGATTTGATGTGCAGACATGTCTGCTATGCTTCTCCTCTTCCCCCTAGCTGCCTCTTGGCCACCTTGGGGGCCTGTTGGCCTATAAAACTATTGTATTTGCGGATATTCACTATTTATAAACCTAGTATGGTAAAAACTTTAGTAAAACTATGTTGATGATGAAACGATATTGAAACGTTTTAGAAGAGAATTCACAATGCTTTACATAGCTCCGTTTTGAACAATGTTTCGGGTTTCATGAAAATAATTTAGCCTTGCGTCTAGTAGACAACAATTTAACAGTGAGAAGACTAAAAAGATACAACTTAAAAACTTTGAATCAATCTTACAGTAAGGCAAATTGATATTTAAAAAAGTGGATCAAAATGAAGTAAGAGTAAGATGTAATATGTTATAAATATTAGGAGGGCTCATTGGAAAACTGACATTTCTGTTAATTTAATAATAATTTTACAATTTACTTATCGTTTAAGCAGACAGATTGTAAATAAAAGAACAGAGAAAAAATGTTTCGTGTTATTAAACTATAATTAAAGTATTGAATTTATGAATATTTTACTTTAATACTATTGATAACATTAATATCATTTTCTTTAGTAAATCTACGAAATATGAAATCAAAATAAGTGGAACTAGAACTTTAATTTTTTTATTTCCAAGACAAACTAATTGCTCGATAAATAGTTCTTTAAAATATATGACAGATTGCCTTGAATTCCATAAAAGATTTCAACTTGAACGCATTTCGAAGAGTGTCCTTTTGAGCCTTATAGCTGAGCCAACTGTCATCCTCATTTTGTTGACATCGATAGGTGAGAGAACGAGGCGAAGAGTGAATGAAAATGATCTAGAAAAATATTTGTCAATAAGCTAGAAATTTGAGCAAGGTAAATTTGGTCAACATTAGAAGATAATCGGACAGCGGGCAGCCATAATTTTGTGGCCAAGCAAGTGGAATTGATGCGGTTTTTTCTTCTTACCATAGATCATAGATCACTGCTCGGTCCGCACTTCCTGCTCTTCCTTTTTCCCCCATCCCCGATCTGCAATCGTTTCCCTTTCGTTGCTTATCTTTTTGCCATAATCGCAAGTAAATACATTATTTGTTTTACCCAACAAAATAGAGCACTCAGGCGCATTGAATAAAAAGAGTTTGGACCTGCTTATATCCGCTATTCAAAGGGTAGAAAAGTATCATATATTGGTGCGAATCGATGCTGCATTTAACAAACGGTGGGCAGCATCATTTACCCCTAGAAAACAAAGGATTTTCACTAGTTTTCTTAGTCTGTCTGTCTGTCCGTCTTCATAAACAATTAGATCTCAAAGACTATGAGAGCAAGTGAACCAAAATTGGGGAGAATACTCGTAGTAGTACTTAATAACCTTGTATATTTCCAAAACTTCCCAAAAGTTTCAACATCAAGAAAACACATTTTTTAAAATTCTACATTAATTCTAGATTGACCATTCATTTGAAATTCAAGTACAGACATATTCTTATTACCAGAATGCAAAACTACCAAAATTGAACTCATAATATAAAATTTCAAATCAATAACAAACATTCTAAAAGTGAAGTTCCAAATATAACCATAAAAAAAATAATTTTATACGTTGTTTTATTTTTATATTTTATTATTTTTATACACTATTTACCATTTACATATATAAAGTAGTTACACTTTGTTAGTTGTAATATTAGTTAAAATCTTAACATTATAACTTCATATTACTACACAACATACATCGATAGTGAACGTACCAGAAATTTGGTTCTATCATTAGTGGAAGGGAATTAAAACATTCGCTATGCCAAGATTTTAAATTCATATTTTAAGTAATAAGAAAAAAAGGCTTGAATTTGAAAGTTTTTCGATCGTAAACAAGATTTTCAATCTTAAAGCAATGAATGAAAAACTAAATCAAACGAACTTTCCAATCTTGTTATAGGAAGTTTTCTTTAAGATCGAAATGTTGTCTAGCTCAAGATTTAGATTCTCGTTTCTAGAACATCACTTTTTCCTTCTGTATAGTAATAGCCACTTAGTGATTGGCAGCAACTTTCGCTATTCAAAGTGTGAGCTATTAGAGTGAAAGGTTTAGGATTTTCCCATATGAGAAGGAAAGCAGGACTGTACGCAATCGATCTCCCACTGGCTTCCTTCGCTGGTTCGCTGCCTTTCTTCGGTGCTAATGATCATTGGTTCCGGTTCTACAAATTGCCAGTTTGATTAATTAATCTCACATCTTATGCATTTGCATTTGGCAAGCGAAATGTGTTCGCTTCATGTTGCGTTCTCAGTGACATTTGAGGCGCTCAATTTGACAACGCATAATTAGAAAAGTGCTGGAAGAAATGGGTCTGGGGACCACTTACTGTGGAATTGTTATGGACACACGAGCCACGATGAGGACGAGGACTGTCACTAATTGTAGCGCTGCTCTCGAACAGCAGTTAGCAGTTAGCCTAGTTTGTAGAGTTCATAGGAAATGCATAAGGCTGACGAGAAGCTCTTTCACCATTTCACCAAGATTTCGCTCCGATTTTCGAATATATGTCGCACAGAGTTAGTTGTCAAATTTCAGCTCACTCGCTGCAGTAGAAGCCGAGTTACAACGAGTCATTTATCATCACAGTTCGAACCGGAAAAAAGGGCCGACTCATGGTTAAGTGGAATGCAGCTTAATGAGCCCAATGTCCAGTGTTCAGTGTTCAGTGTTCAGTGTTCAGTGTGGTCAGCAGCTGAAACCCATGGCCATGGACATGTGTTGGTGTCCAGTGAAAGGATTCGGATGCGGATTCACAATTCTCGAATGTTATTCAGTATTCGTTCGTTACTCTTCTGCAGTGAATAAACAAACGAGGCAAACACACACACACACACACACACACACATTCTCAGGCATTCTCATTAATCTCGAGGGGGCGTATTCGTAACTCGCGCACGCGCTCAATGAGCTCTAAGGGACATGGATTGGGTTTGGGATTCGGTTTTGGGAATAGAAATGGGTTCTAATACACAACATATTGCAACTTTATGTAGGGGAAACAACAATTTCAGAAAGAGAGAGAGAAACAACTTGAGAATCTTGTGTTGTTTTTCTAATACACATATATTAATGAAACGTTTCCGATTTTCGTTCTTCTTCTCTCAATGTTCGTTGCGAGTTGTTTTCAACATCTAGAGATATTAAGTGGGCACGTGTTTCTCAACGATGGATCAACAAATGCATCGTTGTACATACAAGCGATTTGTTTTTCTATGGCCAACAGGCCCTTTTTCTCGACTTGGAAATTTACTCACTCCGTTTGTTTTTCGTTTTTCAAAATCAATATTTGTTTTTATTTGCTTAAGCGCAAAATTGTTGTGGCCAGCCAGTCGACTAGGAAGAATGCTTCCTAGTAACCACATCCATCGACATAGGCGCCAATGTCCATGCCCATGACATGCCCATGACATGCCCTTGGCATGCCCCGCGTGCCTCTTAAGCCTTTACAGCTGCGCATTTCCGTGCGTCAACGTCAACACATGCATATTTTAAAGGGCTCACATCCACACGACTTACTCACATGCAACGTCTACTCTTGCTTCATTTTGCACAAGCGCAGCTTTCGAAAGCTCGACTGCGCATGAGCATTGAGAGCTTTCAATTTCGTTCAACTTTCCCATTCTAAAAGTTCTAAGTCACACGCCTAAATCTCTCTTAACGTCCAAAATGCACTTAGCGGCATATTCTCCATCTTTAGTAATCAAAAAAATTAAGAACACAAGTTACTCTGCTCCCTTGGCATTTACTATATCAAGTTTTATTTATTTAGATTTATTCGTATAAATAACGATCTATAAAATCTAAAAATGCAATACATGTAACTTAATTGCATATGTTTAACACAATCTGTTCTGGCTCAATTCGAAATTTCCGCTTCCAAAAACTCAGCTACGTATGAGCATTAAGAGCTTTCAATTCGGTTCATCTTCCTGATTTTTAAATGATAATTTAAGTTCTAAGCCACAGAGATGTATGTAAGTACGCCTATAACGGCCACTTTGTATGCAGTACTAAAATTCACTTAGCGGCAATTTTTACTTATTTGTTAATCAAACAATAAAAAAAACAAATAACTATATTCCCTTGTCATTTAATATTTCAACTCTTATTTAGTTTTATTTTATATTCTTATAAGCTACGATCTGCATTGCAATATCTTTAATTTTTTTAACAATAACGTTATGCAATGCTTGCTTTGGATCCATTTGAAATTTGCGCTTACAAATCTCAGTTGTGCATGCGCATTAAGAGCTTTCAATCATCAATCTTTGTTGGTCATCAATGTATTTTAAATTAGAAGTACATCTTGCTTCTCCTTCTTTAATAATCACAAAATAACGGACACAAGTTTCTCTGATCCTTTGGCATTTAAAATTTCCAGTTTTACTTATTTAAGTTTCTTTCATGTTCGTATGAATTACAACGTACAAAACCTTTAAATGCAATACATGTAACTTAAATTTTATAATCCTTTCGAAATTTGCACTTTAAAAGCTCAGCTGCAATTCGCATGAATTTCGTTCCCCATAGATCTATTTTAAATTATACATCTTACTTAGCGGCATATTCTCCTTATTTAGCGACAGCACCATAAAGAAAACAAGACACAATGTTTAACTTTGTAGCGGACTAAATGTTTGTAAATCTTGTCTCTGATTAAGTATGAAATCACTTACTGAAGTATAAACTAACTGAAATATAAATAAACAAATTGTTTTTATTAGTTTATAAATTTTTGTTGCTTTGATAATCATCAAAAAGCATTGCGTTTTTTTTTAATTTGATTGTTGGACTTAAAAATGTGTTCTATAATGATATAACTATCGAATTCTGACCCTTACTTAAAAAAAATTAAATTTCTATCTTGTAAAATAAAAACAATGCTGGATAAAATAAAACTAAGGCGAACAATTAAATTGACGTCTTAAGTAAGTTAGCATTTAAGTGGTAAATTTACCCGTTACCCATAGGGTAGAAGGGTATTATAACTTTGTGCCGGCTGGAAATGTATGTAACAGGTAGAAGGAGGCATCTCCGACCCTATAAAATATATATATTCTTGATCAGCGTCAACAGCCGAGACGATCTAGCCATGTTCGTCTGTCAGTCTGTGTGTCTGTCCGTCCGTCCGTATGAAACACTGGATCTCAGAGACCATAAAAGCTAGAGCTATATTTTTTTTTCGACAGCATTTGTTATGTTTGCAGATCAAGTTTGTTTCAAATTTTTGCCACGCCCACTTCCTCCCCCGCAAATCAAAAAAATCAATTAACAAGCGTAATTTTAAAGCTGGAGTTACGAATTTTGGTATATACAATAATTACTATAGTAGTTATGATTCCTGATTTCCAAATGGGATATTTGGTATATCGATATAGTACCTCATTCAAAACATACCATAGATGGCACAATATACCAGATTGTCAGCCAAAGCAACTAAGACCCCTAGTACGTATCCGTTTTGCCCATACAAAAGTATTTCTTTAATAACTTCGACAATCTTTATCTGATAGTTTTTTTAGTATTTTTGCAGTATATTCGGTATATTTTGGGAAAAATACCGTAAAATATATTTATTTTATTCAAAATGGGGAGCGGGTATCTCACAGTCGAGTACACTCGTCTGTAGCTTTCTTACTTGTTGATAAACTAAGAACATATTTTCGTTGATAAATGCGACGAGTATTACGTAAATGATGACCTATAAAAAAGGAATATGGGCCAATAAAAAGAACCACGCTCCTTTTGTAGAGCAAGAGAGAGTCCATTGTGTGCTGCTGTGGGTTCTGTGGTTCGGCGATATTTGCATAGGCTAATTGCATGGCATTTAACGGGAATGTGAGGCAAGGCATGGCAAGGCAAGGTTATAGAAATTGAGGGAGTGGGAATCAAGAGAATAATACAAGGTGAGACAGACAGGTCAGGCCGTTGATAGTTGATAGAGATGTGTTCGTTCGGTAGTGTGTTAGCCCGTGGATTAGACTAATTTTTAAATAGAATTTCAAGCTGCTCGCTTCACACGTTTTGCCTGCCCTCGAGCTGTGGGCGTGGGCGTGTGCGAGCCTACGATTTCATACATACACATATGTACATATAGAAGTATGGTATATTAGTAGTTGTGCAGGATTCGGCAGACATCGGTGAAGGCAAGCGAATGGGTCGCAGCATGACGAAAGGTAAATTTTGTAAACAATTGTGCTAATTAAGCCAGCCCAATAAAAATCGGATCAGAGGCGGCTCAGTGAGTTGGCCTAGTCAGCGAAGATTGTGAGCCATGAGACACGGACATTGGCAGGACATCGTCGCAGGTCGCACTTGAACTAAATCCGGTAGCTTAAACGAGTTAAAGGAACTTGAACGGAACTTAATCCCATAAATTTGGGAAAAATACAATTTTAATCAGGTTGATTCGTGTGTAGCGAGCGCGCCAGTTGCATGAAACCTCGCCTCGCTACACTCAGGTAGCATATTCGCTTGGTTTTTGACGAAAGGATTAGGCTCGCGGACTGGACAGGATTTAAGGGATTTAGAGTTATGCCTCTGCCTGCGCGCGTTGTGAGTTGTATTGCTTGGCCCGATTATGAATGCGCGCCTGCGACATTTTAATTTAATCTCAGATTACGCTCAAGACTGAAGAAAACCAAAACCGGGGAGCGAGCCCCGGATCAAGGCGCGTACTTAAGATTAGGCCACCAGTCTCTGCTCGTATATTGCCAAATAGTTCGGCCAAGTTTCAATTTATTGTTATGCGCTACTTATTGCAAAAGTTTCACGTAAATCCGGCGATTACTGCCAACAGCAACAGTTACTCTAACTGTTACAGTTACAGTTCCCTAGTTTGTACAATGCCAGACTCTCATTCCTCATTCCTCTGCGTGGCTTAGGCAAATTTGTAGGTCAATTGCAAAATTACTTAAGCAGCCTGATCAGCGGGATTATTAGCTCTACATTTTTTTTTTGTCATCTTGGACGAGACTAACGCTCGTTTACTGCATCCCTCTGCCATCCTCTCTCAAGCCCCCTTAAAGCCAGAAGTCTTGTGTAGGGCGCGACCTTGCGCTTTGCATGACGGACTCTATCAAAGGATCACTCTGATCTTCAATTGGCAAACTACTTGAGCAGCCTGATCAGCGGGATTATCAACTGTGTATCGAGATTCTTGAAGAGGGCTGTAGATCGAGTCTTCTTAAAGCCAGAGTTGATTGAGGCGCGATGTTGCCTTTACAATTTCAATATTATTATGATTAATACAAGCCCAAACAACACATTATACATGTAAGATATAGATATTAAATAAATATAAAGGAAATTGTCTATGATTAGATTTATGTACATTTCATAACGCCAAAGATAGTTGTATATAAGTGTAATTAAATCACTATATATTTGTTCAAGATGTTTTAACTTAAAAACATTATATATGATTGCATAATTGATATTAATGCATCATTTATTAAATATCGGATTTTCTTCATTTCAGTTTAATTCGAAATTCGGATACGTCTTCTTCAGCCTCTAATCAACTTTTACTGTAGCCACAACTTTTATAATACCCTTTCTAATCTATGGGTAGCTGGTTTAAGAAACGAACTTTGTTGTTTCAATTTGAAGGGATCGAAAAATTTGAGTAATGCCAAAATAAAACGATGATCAGAAGATAAGCAAAACCAACAGCACATTTAAATTAGAAATACAAAAGAAGCACAAGATCACTTCAGTGAGAGTTACAAAATGAAGTCCTGTTTACGCTAACATAGAAAACTTGCTTACAATGACAACTATAATCTATTAGATCTGCGCATAAAATGTCCTCAAAGTTGGACACGTGCTTGGCGAACGCTAGGCGTGTGATCATCAAACGCCTGATCGATCGTGCCGCCACATCCAGGATTATGGCGATGAGCAAACACATTTTGAAATCGCCGTCTGGCATTTTTGCCATTTCTATGATATGTCAACAGCGATAAAGGTGTGTCGCCTGCTGGCGAATCAGGATGAAATCAGGGCCCACGATCGGCACGATCAGCAAAAGGGTTGAAATCAAGCCCCATTCGAGGAGAGCTCGTTGCATTTTGCACCTGGTCATGCACCCTAGATGCTTCATTGCCATTGGAGTGTGCGCTACACGTGGCCAACAACAACACACACGCACACACTCCTAAGGGAGGGCAACACAGCCACAAGGAGATGAAGAACTCAATAGAAAGAGAGAGATAGCGACAATTGGCTGCTGGCACACGATCGTCCTTTTGTGTGGTTAACGCCCGCCCGTTGTTTGTTGGCCATCTTCGGAGATCTCTTGACATTTCATCTGAATGCCAGTTTGATCTCGTTATTTTTTTTGCTCTTTTTTACAAGTAAAATAATGTTGTACGTTATGGATTATCTGGTTTGCCGCATCTAACACTTGTGTTTGCCTCCACCCAGAGTTATGCATCATTATTTGACTTGACACTTGGATTACGATCGATTCTTGTAAGCCACACAAAGAACACTCGTAATTAGATGGGTTTCCATTGTTTTGTCTTTTGTTTCTTTTTTCGTCTTCATGATCGGTCCCCAAGGAATACAAATACAAAAAATAAAGATCTATAATATTGCAAACGCCATTTCAATGCGAATATAAATCAAACGCAAAACTAACTCCATTTTGTGGTCAACTCTCGATGAGATGCTGTTACGACAAGGGTTGTACAACTCCCCAAAAGGGTTGAAATTGCCGCACGAGCAACGACGACAACGGGGTTGCGTTTCTCATCTCATAAGTATTCATGCAACCGAATAACCGAGCAACTAAGCAACCAACCCCAAAGCCTAGCGCACGTGTCAAAAATTAAACAAAATGTTTAACAATCTTCCCCAGATTCAAACTCGGACCATAAATTCGCCAGGACAATCGCAATTAAGGATTCTAGAAATTGCACTCGCATGAAAAAGCATTTTCTGGTCTCTGACGGACGAAATTATTAAAGCAATCTTCACATTGATCGATAATTGTTAGGTTTTTTATTAGTTTCTAGTAAATGACTGCAAATATAAGTTGAATTTCAAAGTTTACAGAAGTTTTGAACTTGTAATGCTGAGATTAAAGATAAATTAAAATATATCTTATAATTTACTAGGTAAGCATTTCTTTAAGGGCAACTAATAGGACATAAATGAAAATGAAAGATAATGAGCCAAGTCACAAAAATATCTAGAAAAATTATATGCAACATATTTGAAAATTTATTATTTATACATTTTTTAAAATATACAAAATTCTAAGTACTTTTTTCGCTGTATACTTTTAATATATAACTTTACTAACAATCCAATTTACTTGGTTGTTTCCTTGTTAAGTTTTAACAAGCAAAGTTCGAATATCGTAAGTTTCTTTGTCGTAATATCGTAACATTATTATGAAGAGGAGTGCAAGGCTAAACGTTTTTTTGTTTTCATTTAATAGTTTAGCAACATATATATAACATATTGTATTCAACAAATCACAATTTATTGATTGTCAATTATTTGGACAAATGATGCAAATTAGGAATTCTAATACATTTGACATTTGACAGTATATTATGCTTAAATATAAATACGTTTATTGAAATTAGAATGAATTAATAATGTTCACACGCACATCTTTGAAAGTAAATCGAGGCCTGAAAATAATAACTATAATATATATAGTATTATAGTATTCGAGACTGCTGGTGAGTTGTGGGAATCTTGGACTGACCAAGCCGTGCCCATCCAATCATTTATCATTTAACAAATTTTACAGTTATTACGAAAAACCAAAAAAAAAACAAAGACGCCCGACGCCGCTTTGGTTTCAACGGAAGTGTCAACGTGTCCTATGTCATGATTAGTGGCAATCGTATGTAGATACATGGATTTATCCTTAAGCATATGAGTGAGCAATGACATTTTTATTGATAAAAATTATGCACGCTTGAGGACAAAGGCATTTGGCAGCATGTTAGCCAACTTGACTCAGCAGAAAATCAGCGAACGATGCTAAAACAATAGGACAGCACCACAAGAACAATAAAACTAAATTGTCACTGTCTTCGTCGTTCGTCGTTCGACGTTCGTCTTTATCTTTATCTTCGAAGACTTCTGTCATAATGGCTCAATCAGGCAGCAGGAGCAGCTTGGGCATTGTTGACCCCGACTGTCGCCTCGACTTTGGCCAAGGACCAAAAGGATTTTCTCGTGGTCAGCGGTGACCATGAGACCGCAATGTCGTCGTCGTCGTCGTCGTCGGCTTACATAAAACGATCGTAGGAACGCTGTGCATTTGTTTGTTTGTTTGTTTAACTGTGTTTCCGTATGTCTGGCTAACGGTTAACCGTTAGCATCCGTTGGCATTTTGATGAACGCCGACATGAAAGAGTTTTTCATTCCCACTACCCAGAAGAAAGGTTCGCAAAAGTGCTTTGTGGCACATTTTAAGGCATACAACTTGACAAAGTTGCACGTTCAGACCTCAACATGTATTCGAATATTCCAAGACCAGCTAAATGAATTGAATAGTTTCAATATTTTCGCAAATTCCTTAGTTTGACACTAATAACATGGCTTCAGCTTCAAGAAATATCCGATTTTCATCTTTTTTCAACTTACTTCTTCTTCAGCGGCCATTTTGTCTACGACGCCATTTTTATTTACGCTGCGTAACTGTTGCGCAACTTATTGAGCAAGTGACCGCAGATTGGGCTCCCCTCGATAAAGATATCGATAAATATCGCCATCAGCATGCAACGGCAGCTCGCATTTCAAATGCATAAAATAAATAATATTGGCCAATATAAAAATAAAATATGTTTGAATTTAATAAATGGGGAAAAAATCTAATATACTTTATAATTTCAAAATGGTAATCGACTGTGATCTCCCAAAATTATTATATTTTAAATAGTGCTGCATAGTTAATACGTACCTCAAAATAATTTCATGCAATAATCGTTTTGATTTCTTTTTAAAATTTTATAGTACGATCGGTACGTTACTCACTCGGAAATTGAAATGAAGAATGTCTCTTGCAATTAAATTGTTGTATTAAATATTTCAAAATTGTTAAGAACTTACAGAAATTAATTATTGTTAAATATATATTTAGGTTCTGAAATGTAACACAGCAATCAAAATTTATTTTAGAATTTAGACCATTCTTTTGGTGTAAGAATTTATATGCAGTCGAGTAGTCAATATATTATATAATATAGAACTATGTTGATCTATCAACAAAAACACGTATTTTTAGTTTAAAAGGCCAGCAAACGTTTAAAAACCAAAAAACAAACTATACTTTGGATTGCCTATAACACTAATAATTTTTAAACGATTTTTTTAATCATCTACATAGAAATGTTTGAAAACATAAGAAAGTAAACATTTTATTTATTTTGGTCCCTCTTAGGAAATTGCCAATATGCATAAAGATGAATTTAACTGTTGGCGCTCATAAAGAATACAACGTCACATATAGTATTTCAGTTAATACCCAGCTACCCAATAAGGTAGCGTGCATAATCATTTAAGGTGCCAAATTCAATGATCAGTTTTTGCTCGGCGCACTGTGAACACGGCGACGCCCCGTTAACGATTTCAGTTAACGATTATTTGGCATAAAATTTGTACAATTCTGTTAAAAAGTAAAAAGACTAAAGAATGCCCAGCACGATTCTTAAAAGGGATTTGCCAGTTAAAGCGTAAAAATGCAGTTACAACTTGATTTTACACAAAACTCTCTCTCAGTAAAGATCCTTTTGCATTGGGTTGAGACGGCCCCGCCTTTTGTGCTGTTGACTTAAGATTACGACTACGACAAGACGAAGAGCTGAAGTGAAGTGAGTCCTCACCCAGCATGTGTGTGTGTGTGTGTGTGTTGTCTCAGGCTACTTACACTAATCCGGCTGAGCTGCATAATTTTCCATAAAAAGAAAATAACTACTTGTCTAGCACTTGCCACAAGCGAACAATAACAAAGTTGGGCATTGCGATTGAATAATTGGGCAATTGTTTAGCTTTATACAAAGTAAATGTAAATGAAACGAGAGAATTGTACACTACACATGATTAGAGTCTGTCTATTTATTGGCCCTTCTTGATGACATGCGCCAGATCGTAGACACCGCGCACCGCCTTCAGCTTCACACCAGGCACATCCTGCAATCGTCCCACACGGCATAGCACAATGTTATGCTCCTGCAGATTGTGTCCAATGCCCGGTATATAGGCGACCATCTCTTTGCCGGTGGATAAGCGGACAAGCACGCATTTACGATTCGCTGAATTGGGCTTCTTCGGCTTCTTGATCAGCGTCTTGAGCACAACGCCCTTGGCAAAGGGTTTTCCGTCCAGTGGCTGACGTGGCGGACGCTTCTTGATGTGTGGACCCGTGCGATGCATTTGATTTAACGAGGCCATGCCTCGCCAAGCTGCGGCAGCACAATTGTTGTAGCTGCTCTGCAGGACTGCAAAAAAAAAGAATGAAAAAAGAACTGATTAGATGCCAACACAACTGTACGAATTAAATATACAACTATTTGCGCACATTGCGGGCGGCTTAAAGCATTTGACAGCGGGACAGACTGATGAACAACACACACGCACACATATACATAGTCACAAAGAATAGACAAAAGGGTCAGGCAGGACAGTTGGCACACTGACAATGCCCACTGGCCTTTTGTTGTGGCTAATCTCTGTGAAAATCGCAAAATAATTGTTATGCTGCTGCTGCTGCTGCAGTCGATGCATTTGCTTCACCAAATAATTGCAACCAAATGACGCGCAATGCACAAAAGGATATGGATGTGGATATGGATATGGACTTTGATTTCGATGTGGCTATGGGTCACTCTCAAGCCTTTTATGCTGACTGACTGACAAGGGGTTTTACTCTCATTGTCTCTGCGCATTCCCATCAAACTCCCGCATCCAATGATTGACCATTGACAGCAGCAGAGCAAGCACTCTTCTACTAAAAAAGGACAAAGATTTTAATTAAATGCCACACACACACACACACCCACGCATACATACAGGTAATAATTACCATAACGCTGCACAATAGCGATCACCAAAAACAGTCCGCAAGCTGGACGCATTGTGACACCTGTGTCCCTTTTTATTGTTGGTGGTGAATATGGGTCATGCAAATTCCCATTGTTGTCGGGAAATGTCACGTTAGGTGGCCATAGTTTTAATTAAAAATACTCGCCGCTTTTGATGAGAAAAGTCCTATGAAAATATTCACAGGACTTGCGACAAATCAACTGGCCTTGAAAATAAGTGTGCCGACCACGCGCAGACGGAAAAAAGGGGAACGGAAAAGAGTTAAAATCGAAAGCAAACACAATTTATACAAATCATCGTCCACATGGATTGGGCGAAAGGATCGCTAGATAAACATGAGACATGAGAGCACATCATTGATAGGCAAGAGGGGAAACAAACATGCGCGGGTGGCTGCTAACGACGAAGATGATGTGCAAATAAACAAGGCGTGTGTGTTTGCAGAAACATCGACCAAAACAGACTTTATACATACATATGTACACATGTATGTAGATAGAATTGTATTAGTTTTTAACTTGCTTGCAACTTACCCTGTGCCGTCAATTGTTTCGTAACGTTAAATGTTTGTCGCAGGAAATTCATATTGCCAAAGTTGTTGCGCTTCCCGTTGGTGTGTGTGGATTGCTCCAATCAATTATACAAGGCACAACAGCAGTTCAACTACTATTTATGTTATAATAAGCTTTTAACAATAATAATAAATAACAATAAAACTCAGCAGGCAAATGCACAATTGGAAGGCATGCCGTCAGTGTGACCGCAGATGGACCGGTTAAAAATACCAAGCGGCTTTATGAAATATACCAAGTTCATCGTTGGTTATTCATAATTTTGAAGTCTAATAAGAATTGTTTAAGTTAAGAATTAATTCTGTTAATGTATATACTATTAGCAGCAACAAGTTAGTTCTTTCAGGATTTGTTCTTAAAAATACAATGTGCAGTTGTACATCAATAAGCAAAATGGTCACGCGGATACCGGTCGCTTGAACATCTGAGCTGTATGCATAACGATAGTTGTTATCGATACATTTATTCAAAAAATAAAATTTTGCTTACGAGACTACCTAAAATACAATTGATATTAATTAACATTACGTTTTCGTAATTTCTAAAATCGAGGGTGTTGGAGTTGGAGCGGGTGTCGGTGTAGTTGATGCTGTCGATGCAGTTGGAGTCTGTTGCCGAGCAGGCATTATATTCCGTGTGTCGGCGCCGCTTTCGGGATTCAGTTTCGCTCTCTTGGGCAATGTTGCAGCTCGTAGATAGGGATTGTCAATGTTGGGATTTTCCAAGATCGCTTTGTTCGTGGTCGAATTGGGCTTAATCTCCAGCTCGAGCTTTTCCTCCTTGGACTTGTCGCCATCGTCCTCATTCTCGCTATCACCTTCCTCACCATCCTCTGCCAAAAAAAGGAAAGCTTTATAAATTGTTGCAATAGGGCAATAGAAATATACCTTTGCTGGGTGCATCCTCTGTCCGATTGGCCACCAAGTAGTGGTACTCCAGCTCCTCAAAGTCAAATACTTGATCTGTCGGATTCAGGGCAGCGAGATAGGGCGGAAATCGTGGTCTGCAGGCAATCACTATTGCCAAATGTAAATAATTAAGACATTTTAAATGGGAAGAATTTTGCCAATGCTTACGTGGAAACATATTGTCCTCGGTGGGAAAGAGATTGACCGTTTCAGATGTTTTGCACAGAAATTTGGTTAACGCCTTCTCCACATCCCGCTTCTGGCTAGCGGCCTTCTCGCGAATTGCCTCGTATTCCGTAACAGGCTGTTTATGCGTTGGCGTCCTAATGTAAGCATGTGGATCGGGCATTGCTGGGAAATAGCTGGGCACGTAATGCGGATGGGCAGCCTTGCTGCCAGCCTGCAGCAAACTCAGTTGACGCTGTTGGGTCTGCTGTGATGGTAGTGGAATTGATACATGATTTACGCGTCGGGTATACGGTTCCAAGCTGCTGATGTTGATGCCCATGTTGATTAGCGCAATGCTGACGTCGCCTACTGTGGGCATGGTTCGTCCAGCCAGTTCACAGTAATTGTGTGATGAATTCCCCACCTCGACTATCACTGCAAATCGATTATTGTTAACCTAACGAGTTTGTGTTTTAATTCAACATTTGATTAGATCAACTTACGCGCCTGCATCATTTGCGTGAGCGTCTCGAGGCATTGATTACTGGCTGTGGCGGCTCCTTTGTCGAGCAGCAGTTGAGACACTGCTTTATTGAGTAATCGGCGATATGCATCGATATTGGGTATTGTGACTGCTTCAGTTTTCTCCATACTTGAATTTATTGTTTAACAAAAATAAATACTCTATTGCACCGATGCAAAAGCATCTGATTAGTGATGACAAAAAGTTGAAGAAATACCAAGTCATCGATATTTTCGCAATTTTTATAGATTTTTCGTGGGATATACCAAGAGTTTTTGTAGGCTAGGTCATACTATTGATTTATCGGTGGTTCATACACTTATTACTTTATTGCGAATTCATTTTTAATTTTACTTAGACTTCTAGCAGTAAGTGCAAATTATGCATTATGATAAAGGAAATAAAGTCAAGAGAGCCAAGTTAACAGTATCCTTTAAGCAAATGTCCTCTTGAAACTTAACGAAACTTTCTTATCGAAATAGAATATCAAAAAAGCCATTTTTTTGGTAACTTTTACGAAAGGGCATATGGTCACACTGACGTTAGTTAATTTTAATTATCCACAGCTGACGGTTGTACGGGCGGCGGGTGCTGTGTACAAATTTCATTGTTTTTTTTTTTGTTGGTGTATTGTGTTGTTGCTGTGAATGTTCTATCGAAAAAAAGTGCAGCAATTTGTGAATTAAAAATAGCAACAAGGCAACAAATAAGTGTACTATTTAATGTAATTTGTATGCCAGGTTCAAAATATTGTAAAAGGTATGTACAAAATTGAACGGCTCATTCAAAACATCCACAGCAATTGAATTAATGGTATTGTTATTGTCTGCTGC
This sequence comes from Drosophila nasuta, assembly GCF_023558535.2. Taxonomy (NCBI): domain Eukaryota; kingdom Metazoa; phylum Arthropoda; class Insecta; order Diptera; family Drosophilidae; genus Drosophila; species Drosophila nasuta. The sequence continues at coordinate 10,612,633 of NC_083459.1, read as the reverse complement.
AATTGTTATTGTTCTCAGAGCACCAGCAGTAGAGCGCAGCACTGAAAGTTGAATTCCAATATTGTAAGAAACTCGCTGCAGCAACGGCAACGAATGCTAATTATGAGTATACAACAAATATGCAGAGTTCATAAATTGTGTGTGTGTGTGAAATGGAGTTCTGATGCTGCCGCCAACAATGCCGACGGCGCTGCCCGCCGACTGCACTGCTTGCTGCCTTTCATTTTCAATTAAGTGGCATGCAATTTGCGTTTATGATTTGATTTGTATGCGCCACAAAACCGGCACTAAAAACGTTTCTATTTTCGTGTTGTGCCCATTGCGAAATGCTCCTAATTCTGTGTTCGTTTTGGTTTTTTCTTTCTTTTTCTCTCAAAACTTGAAATATTTGTGAGTTGAGAGTGTAGCCACACATCCATAAATATGTGTATATAGCAGAGTGTGTGTGCGTATGTGCATAAGTGGGAGAGAGCGGGTGTCGCGAGTAAACGGGAGTGCGAGTGAGTTGGTATTATTATTGTACTATTTGCTTTTGTAACTGCTGCTGCTGCTGCTGCTTTTGCTGTGCTTGTCTTTGCTGTCTTACAATCTGTCTGTCTTCCTTGCACTGCCCTTGTCACGTACTGCAGTTTGTTTTCTTTATTCTTGTAGTTGTTTTCTCTTTGTTTCGCACTTGTCGCTGGCTGTCCAAATCTCCCCCCACACACCGACACTATGCAAGTTATTGTTTTTGGTCAAGTCTTCTTAGCGCTGTCCATCTGTATGAATTCGCTGCGATTGCGAAATGTATCAGTTTCATTGTGATGATGACTCAAAGCGTCTGCTCTATTAATGCTGGTGGATGTGTGTGAGTTTATCACTTGTTTTATTAACACCTTGACTCCTGACTCTTATCAGTTATATCAAAAACAAAATAATAATAATAGTAGGAAAGTTAAGACAGTGTGCTTGACTACGAGATACCTGCTAAGCAATGGATTTCAAATTGCTGCCTAAGTTAGTGTCAAACGTACAATAATTTTTACATTTAAAAGAAACTGTTTATATTCGTTGCTACAGTAACTGAGCATACCCTTCTGCCGCTTAGGTAGTGGGTATATTCGATGCTGTTGCTGCTCTCCAAATTTATTATCTACTTCCCTTTCCTCATGCTCTTCTTCTTTCTCTAGGTTGCCTTTAGCTTGTTTGCTTTGTTAGTCAATACACACACGCACGCACAGACACTCACACACATGAGCTTTCGAATAGTTGGCAATGTTTACACGATTTCAGTTCTTATCTAAGCAAAATCGCCAATTATGTTATAATTGCTTCTGTTAGAGGTATCAATGTAATTGCTCACTAAGCAACACCGAAGTGCAAATGCCCTCGCGTTTATATCAATTTATTGCCTTTATGCTATTTTTATTGCCTTTGATTGAGAATTCCATGAATGAACTTGCAACTTGGGGTCAATACACCACGAAAACACGAAGAATAAAACAATTTCACCAATTGTCTATGACTCAATGAATTGTTGTTGCTCTCTTTGGTCACTTTGTTTTTTGATGAGTGTGGTCAACGCAGGTCGCTGGGAAGAATGTGAAGAATCATTTCGAGAGATTTTTCTAGATGAAAATTGCAAGCAGGTTTTTTTTGTTTGTGTTGTGTTTGTATCTTTTGAGCTCGTGCTTTTGGTGTTGGCTTGGTAAATGTTCTAAAAATATAACCGGAAAGAGAATTATATTTGGGTCGCGGTGGCATTTAAAATGGTGTTAACTTTGTCGGGAGTGAGATAAGAAAGCCGTAAAGCGAATGATTGATAGCCAAAAGCACACAGGAATGCATATATGCGTGTGTTTATTTTTATTTTTGTTATACCCGGCTACCTATGGATAGGGACAGGGTATGCTCTTTCTGCAGCAAAGTAATTTCGTTTATTCGTTATCAATATTTATAACAATTTTGCTGTGTTTAATTAAGTAAGTAGCAGTTAAAAGAAAAGTCATTTATTTTAATCACCTAAATTTAATCTATTTTATATTTTTACATATTTAATGATTAGAATAATAGAAAGAGCACAAAGAAACAATTTACGCAAATTAAAAAAAAAAGTAATTATAAAAACTTACAAAATTTGTTGTTTATACACGATCTCATTTCAAGTAGAATAAAATGAAAATTTATTCAGTTATATTTAATTTATTATAGAGCATTTACAAAATGCTTACCGGGTATTTTGCAATCGAATACTTTGCTTTGCTTACATACGTTGATTCGTGGGTGCTGCTGTTGTTGTGAATCTGAAAAGAGAAACTCTCGGCATTTCGCAGATTTCGATGAGGGCGAGCAATGTAAGCAAATTGTGTTAGTAGCCTCAAGAGAGCCACTAAAGTTTTTCAAGTGGCAACAAAGTGCAGTTTCTGTGTGTTTCTGGTTTCTTGTGGCGTTGCCGCTAAGCGTGAATCACGATTTGGGAATTGCCCACAAAGGTCGTTTAATTGAAATTCGAACTGCTGTCGATTGGAAACACACAGCGTAAAACGCGGCGTATGAGTAATTTGTCAAAACTCACTAATTCTTTATGTGCATACATTTCATTTGTTTATTTGCTTTTACTCGTTTGTTTGTAGGAATAAAGCAGAAAGAAGCACGACAACGATAGTCAAGTGTCAGCTGGAGCAACAGCAGCACAAGCAGAAGCAGCAGCAGTAGCGGTTATCTGGACATGAACAAGGCCGGCAAGCACATTCAAAGTGGCGCCACCACAGCCATTGGTGGCGGCAACTCCTCGCTGGCCAATGCCACCGCCTTGCTTGGCTCCCCACCGCCAATCACAAATGCAACGGCCGCGGGAGCCGCAGCTGGAGCAGTGCTCAACGGCACTGCGAGCAGTCCCATGAATGTGTTCAACTCCATCATGAGCTTTTTGCCGGACAATCGACCCATCACCTCGCTGCACATTGTCGAGGACTTTGAGCGGTAAGCGGAGATCACTTGCAGATTATTTCGGAGTTACTTATACATACAAATTACAAATTATTTCAGCTGCCCGAAGAACTTCAATGCCATACATCGGACTTATGATCAGGATGCCGATGCAGATCTGTGGCGTGATTACAACATTCTCTTTGGCCGCCAGACCACACGCTATCTCTGCCTATCAAAGTCCGAGGGTCTGCCCGACTACGTTGTGGAGACGCTAAAGTAAGTAAAGTCAACTAATTAAGCCAGTCAATGGTTAATTAAATGCATTTGCCCTTTTCCACACACACTCAGAGTCATTGCCGAGAAAGTGCCGCCGCCCAAGGAGTTCTCGCTGTTGTCGCGCACTGCGGACAGCGATCAGAAGGCGTGGCGCAAGCGGCAAATCGCCTACAAGTTGTCGAAACGCGGCACTGTCACGCATGCGGTCACCGATGTAATACTCTGCTCCAAGCTGAAGATAGCGCCCGATGGCTTTAAGCTCGCTGGCGACATAAATGGTGTTTTGATCTGCTACAAAACCGGTGCGATTCCAGTGCGTCTGCCACCGCCGGTGCCACTTTCTGCTGTTGGTGTTGCAAGCGGCAACAGCTGTGAGGTGGAACAGGCGCTCAATCGTCTCAATTTACACGGCCAACGTAATTCACGCGGTCCGGTGAGTGTTGATCAAATTAAATTTTGATGTGACATATGTTTACAATATTTAGCAAGCGTGCGTGGCTTTGTCCTGACTCACTAAACTAAATAATACGAGCTGTGATGTAGCAATTTGTATACAACTTTATTTAAAGGCGCAGAATTAATTATTATTAAGGGTAAATGACTGTATACACAAATGAATCTATGAAAACTTAAATATTTATAGCATTTAAAGGAGCAAAAATAGTAATTATTGTACCACAATTTAAATAGTAAATTAAATGACAACGTGTATTTCTTTGTTAAGCTAATCCAAAACAATAACCATAAATTGTATTTGAAACAGTGCTTTTCCAAGACATGAACCACATGCAGGACATTAGATAACTCCTGATTAAGTGTAAATGATTGTATACACAAATGAATCTATGAAAACTTTAATATTTATAGCGGCTAAAGAAGCAAAAATAATAATTATTGTATCACAGTTTGAGTAGTAAATGAAATGTCAGCGTGCTTAGTAATGCTAGTAAAGACATAAGTAACAGCGTGTATTTTAAACAGTGCTTTTCCCAGACATAAACCACAGGCAGCGTTTTCTAATATAGAGGACTAGAGATCATTAGATTTCTGCTTAAGCGTCAATGATTGTATATACAGAAATTAATATAGAGAAACCTAAGATGATGCTGAAAAGAAAATGTATTTATGAAAACAGTTAAATAATTGATAATTAAAGGCTTTTGAAGCTGTAGCTCATCTCATTGCAATAAGAATTGTATTCGTCATTATAATAAAATAATAATGATCCATTTCAGCTGCCACAGGTGCCTGCAACAGCTGAGCACCATGACTACGAAGAGATACAGGCGCACTTTCAAATCAATTCGCCACAGCGACCAGCGCCACCGCGTCCAGCAACAGCAGCTGCAGGTGGAGGGCGAAATGGCAACTATGGCGGGACTGGCACTCTGGGCACCTACACTGAACTGGAAGGCGTGCCATTCACCATGCATGCCATGCTACAGCGCAACCAGCCAATGACTGATGTGAGTATTGTGCTTGGAAATGTGTGTCAACATCGTAACTGAAATCAAATCTCTTTTTCTTTCTTTCGCTAACAACAATAGTTGCCCACATTGCCTGAAATTTCCACGCTGCTGAAGACGTTGGACTATGACTTCCAACTGGAGCGTCAGATCTTGTGCACCATGAAATCATCGGCCTCCAAGAACCCATTCTTTAAGTAGTCGTTCACCCACGCCCTTCCCATGTAGCATTCGTCGCATTACGCGGAGTGCTAAGCAATAATCTAAATAATTCAAATTACGTTTAATTAGCGTTAACTAATCGAAATGTACTTATCGGTGTGTGTGAATGAATAACATGAATAACACACTGCCAAGCAGCAGCAGAAGCAGCAGCACGTTTATTCATTTGTCAGCTCAGTTCGATTCGTTTTCGAATTCACATTCAGATTGAAATTGAAATTTAGTTTTACATACAATATATAATATATCTATGTATGTTCTTAAAAGACCTCAGCCCAGATGTGTGTGTGTGTTTATGCGTGTATAGATTCCTGTGCCTTTGAATAATATGTATCTACTGATTTTGATTACTTAAACACACAAAATATGTATAGTATATTATATTTACCATACATATGTATTGTACGTATATGCATTCAGTTATCTCTGAATCATTTATAATATATATATTTATACATACGTGCACATAATTGATACAAATACAAATGAATTACCCAGCATTGTGATCGTGAACGAAATGTTTGTCATTATTATTTTTAATTTTTTCAATTGAATGTCGTACACACATCAATAAATAAATCAATTGAAATTCCCCAATTTCCCCAAGCTATCTATCTACACATACTATATATATATATATATATGTATACACCCCACTCTCACTCAATGTTTAAAGAGTAAAATAATATATATATACATATATTACGCAAAATGAATGCGAAACATAGTTTTTAGTTACTTAGTCTAATGTTAATGCGCTGAACAAGTCAAGCGAAAGCCAGCGAAAGTATTTCAATAAACAATAAACCGAAATATACAAACACTGATATAGACATACACATATATACATATATACAAACACACATATATACATACAAATACAAATACATATACATTTACAAATTCATATATACATATATACTTACACATATAGGGCACGCCAGTTGGTATTTCAAATATTATATGGTAGTTCTAGAGACCCGTAGACTGTACAACTATGTTAAACAAATCATTGGTTCTTCCCCCATCTCCCCCTCTCTTATTAACCCCACAACAAATAATTGCAAATGTTATGCAGATGTTCGAAATAAAATTATATATATATATACATACATAACTACAGATTGTTTATATATATTATATTGTATTGTGCACTCTGTGAGCTTCGTATAGCGTCTTTCAGATGTTATCGCCGCTATTGCTGTCTCCTTTCTGAGGCCATCTCTCTCGTTCTCGTTTCTTATCTGCATCAAGCCATGGTTTTTGTATATATAATATATATTATTTATTGCAATTAGTTCAGCGCCTTTTTTTATACTAACCAATCTGTATTTTATAATATAGTTAATTTTCGAAAATATTTAAGTGTAAACCTATTTTTAAATTATTTTTATTGCATATCATTTATTTTGCTAAATTCAAATTCGCCTTATGAAATAAAAGGTAAAAGCTTAATAAATATAAATGTATTTCGATTTATTTGACATCAAACTTATGAAGAGGAAAACAGTTGAATGCGTGGAAAATCATGTTATATAGGGTAACAATAAATTGATGAACAAGAAAATATCCGTCTATAGTATGCAGTTATATAATATATAATATGTATTCAATATTTTGTATTTATGTACAGCATAAAATCGTAAAAGTTATGTACAATAGTTATATAGCGTATTGGTCACGTTAAGCTCTGGCACTGCTGGCATCGATTCCTAATCCCCAATACGATTCGGAATCAGAATAAGTTGTGGAATAAATCCGGCTGGGATAGCGTCTTCTTCAAGTTGCGCATGCTGAGACGCTTCAGGCGACGATCGGCCGTGCATCTGTGTGGAAGACGAGGAGCAGAGCAGAGCGGAGCGGAGGGAAGGAGGAACAATAAGATGGGACGGTGGATGGGAGTGTTGTTTTTGGGGGGCGGTGGGGGAGCGAGTTAATTAACAACGATTTCGAGACAAGTTTGGAATTTTTTTGGAGGCAGCATTTTTGATGAGCATTTGAAGCGATTTTGGGGGAGAGGGGGAGGCAACCATCACCAACAGTTTACATGTCGCATATTTTTATCCAGCACCAGGTACGAACACGAACATGACCATGACCACGCCCACTCCCACGTCCACTTACTCGAATATGCGGGCCTGGTACTCGATCATTAGACGCACACAATCGGCGAGGGTTTCACCTTCGCGCAACAGCTCTTGGATATCGTGGACATGGGCGCCCTGAGGCACAGTGTGAAATATCGATGGTGATATCGATATCGATAACGTCTCGGGGCTAATCTGCTGCAGCGGCACCTTGGTGAGACTGAAAGTTAAGTATAACCGATTAGTTGCGGGATTTCAATTTTCAAATCATTTCCGAAGAATGAATCTTAATAATCAATCTAAAGTTGTTATTCTAGCTCACACTTACTTGACTAATGTTCGTATTCAAAATTATTAATAAACCGCAAGGAGTAAGAAAGCTACGGTCGAGTGTGCTCAACTATGAGATAATAAAATCAAAATAGTACGATATTCATTTTAAAATATACTTGCTATATTGATACATTAAAAATATCTCATAATATGCAATATGTCCCAGAAAATCATCCAAAGCAACCATGATCGCTAGTTATTAGACGTTTTTGTCCCTAGAAAAGCATTTCTTTAATAACTTCTACAATTATCTGATCGCAACTAATTCTTCAGGAATCATAAAGACCATAGTTATTATTATTATGAACAAAAATCTCTAGTTTCACTGCTTGCCAACATGTTATTTAATTTTTATCGATTTGTGGGGCGGAATATTATAAATTATATCTCCAGCTCGTATAGTCTCTGAGATCTAGGTGTTCATACAGATGGACAGACAGACAGACGGACATGCATATATAGTCTATATAAAGGTGATCAAGAATATATATACTTTATAAGGTCTGCGATGTTTTATACATACATTTCTATTCTGTGGGTAACTGGTATAAAAATAAAATGTTACAAATTTGTGTCAAACGCAAACTGTACTTTGCTTGCGGTGTTGCCACATTTCAATAATAGTCTACTGATCGATAACTGCTAAATTTAGTAGCGTGCAATTTCTTAACTGAGGTTGGTCGAAAGCTTAATATAATTTGTATAAACTACAAAAATAAATAAAATGGCAAACAAATGTGAAAATCATTTAAATTAATAATGGTTTAGAAAATACAATTTACCTTCCATCATATTATTAATGCCACTGATTTACATAAGATGTTAAATAATAACGTTAATTGGAAATTTCTTGCTGCGTTCTCTAAAGTCACCTCTTTTTATTTTTTAGTTCTCTACTTTTTGCCAATTGATGTAATTAAAGCATTTAATCAGGCAGAACGAACGAATGTAATTCGATCCTCGTCTGTCCGAACGGAACGCAGTTTCTTATGTAAATAACTCAATAGTGTTCTATCTATGTATGTACATATATATCTTATTTTCGTTCTACCGAGCGGACGGCGGACTTTCAACTCACCGATTAAAGTGCGCAAAGAGGTAATCCATGGTGTCGCGATTGATCTCTGGCAGCGAGCGAATCAGTCTCTTTAGTATGTCCAGCTTCTGGTGCAGCTCGGTGAGCACTAAGTGTGAGAATTGAAGTGTATAAATATTGGATCAACAGTCATCCAGATCATCCATTTATTATCTACTTACGCCACTGATTGGAGGGACCAATGAAGGTCTTGGCCTCGTTCACGCTGACCAGCGGACTCTTGATCTCGCGCAGAAAGAGCTTGAGCACCCCGGTTAGAGTGTGTATATCGACGCCCGGTTGACGCAGTGCGTCGTAGTCGTTGGCATCGATGTTGAAGCGCAGCGTCTGGATTTTGTTGTAGTCACCGCACTGACGGTAGACGCCCTCGATCGGCTGCGTCGAGCGTCGATACTTGTGCTCGATGAGGTCACAGCAATCGACGACGATCCGGGGCACGGTGCGATGCTGATCATGCTTGAGCACCAGCTCCAGTTCGGTATCGAAGCATGGCTCGTCGAAGAAGATGCGTTGCTCCCGCAACGTTTCCACACTGGGTCGACTTTTCCACCAGTTGGACAGATTCATCCACGCGGTCAGACGTGATGGACGCACCGGCGTTATACCTGCCCGCTTCCCCAGATTGGAGGTGGGCGCATGCGGCGGCACCGGCGGCGGTAGACGTCTCTCCTGGAGTAGTTCGTGCAACTGGCTACTCATCACGGCCAGCTTGGCCTCCAGCTCTTGGCTGTAGCTGGACTGCGCCAGCAAATCCTGCTCCAGCGTGTGCATTCGCTGCTTCAGATTGTGCCAACGCTTCGAGCAACTGACGCAACACTCGCGACTGTTGCTGCGCGGCGGTTGCGCCGGACTCCCAGCCGACGAGTTGGAGTTGGAGGAGGAGCACATGTCCAGGCTGGTATTCGATACCAAGACGGTGGCATCGTCCAACAACAGACGCGTCAGATCCCGGGTGCTGCTGCTCTTGAGCAGCGTCAATTTGTTTGGCTTGCTGCGCAGTTCACGCAACAACACAACAGCCTCGGGTCGTCCAGCGGTGGTCGTAAGGCCAACCATGTCCAGTGTGGTGGTGGAGCCAACGTTGCTGCCGCTCCCCTGCCCATCCAGGTGCGCTGTGGTGCTCGGCGAGCGCACATACGCGGCTGCCGCTGACGATGCGGGCGTTGAGCGATCCCGAAAGCAATTCATGAGGCTCTTGGTGGGTTGACGACGCTCGTGGGCTACGTAGCCGGCTGCTCCAATGATAATGTGCGTCGAGTCTGGCGTGCCAGGCGTCACTGGTTGGCCATAGCTCGCCTTTGCCTGCATGCCTGCTCTCTCAGAGCCGCAGCTGCGGTCTCAGCTTCGTCGTTTATCTTGCTTTCAAGTTGGACTCGGGAGTCGAACTCGGCTCTCGGATTATCGACTTATCGAATTCTTTGTTGCGTTATGCTTACTGTGTGATCATGTGTGACTGCCACGCCTCCGCCTTGGCCGCCTCCTTTCGCCCTTTTGCTTCTTCAGTTGCAAGTGTCGAGATGACGTCAGACAGACGACGATGACGGAGAATCGACAATCGACAGACCCCAGATGACTTATCGACTTGGTGCGGGCTGTGTGCGGAAAAGGCAACCATATAAATATAAGGCCATACAATTGCTACAGTGAAGCCTGCCTACAGTGCACCTACTACATAAAAAAAAAACACATTTATTTCAATTCAAGTCACTTCTTTCCTCTAATATAGTTGCACATCTTTTTAGGATTAAAGGAAAAGGCAACCATATAAATATAAGGTCATACGATAGTCACAGTGAAGCCTACCTATAGTGCATTAATTCAAGTCACTTTTTTTCTCTAAAGCTAACTATTAACTCTGAAAGTACAAACATTTATAGATCTAATTTTATTTCAAAAATCAACAAATATATGGAAGAGACTTCATTTCATTTCATTTTAGAATTCATCTAAGTACAAATTTAATTCTATTTCTGCTGTTTATTCAAGAAACTTCTTTGCTAAACGTTGCTTAATCAAAAATTCCAAACTTAAATATATTTGATTTCTGCTATATTCATGTTGTCAAAATATTCGAAAAATCTAAGCCAGAACTTTAGAAATATATTAGTGTTCATTTAAATTATATCTAACCTTGTTAATTTAAATAAATACCACAAATCTTTGATTTTTAGAGCTGCGCTTTTGTTAATCTCTTAAATTTCACTGTAGATAAGTTAATTTTAAATGTTTTTTGTTTTAACTATTAAATGAATTTGAAAAGGTTTTACTCTATGGAAGAATTTCATTATCAGACTAAAAGGGGTTTCACTGTTAGCATATGCATTACATTGCGCACTATTCGACTAAAAATTTAAATCCTTGAGAAAAGCGACTTTTAATTGAAATTAAATCACTTCACTCAAAGCATATGAATTAAGCATATCACTATAATTGGAGGTTTCACTGTAGCTGCGACGATTGTTAAGGTATTATTCCATGTGCATACCTCCACAGCCGCTCCCTTAGTTCCCCTTGCCAAGTGCCAATTTCCGTTCACTACGTGAGTGTGTGTGTGTGTGTGTGCGTGTGTGTGTAACTTTGCACCACTGTGCAAATTGCAGTAGCCACTGTTATTGTTATTGTTATTGTTGTTACTGACTTGACCACAGTCGGTAGCGATGCCTGCGCCTATATTCCAACAAGTGATTGTTGTTTCTTCTCTTCTCTTTATTATTATTATTTTTGTTGCTATTTTTCTTATTTTTTTTTTTATGCGGGTTGCTGCATTCCAGAAATATGCCAAACTATGACGCAGTGGGAGAGTTGTTGTGCTTATATTTCACAGGCAGCTCGCATTTCACTTTGTCGCTACTCTCCGCTCTCCGGTCTCCACTCTTCACTCGCCACTTGCTTTGACCAACTGCGAATGCCAATTGTTCTGGAGTTTCTTAGTGAGCTGTGGACTCTTATCGGCAACGGTTGTGTCCCGGTTGCGCCTCTGCGATAAGATAAAACCCCTCTGCATATGTATTGTACTATCGCTAAAGCGTCGGGGTCCGGCGAGTATGCGTAACTATTTTATACCCTGTAAATTCGATATATAATTGCATTGATATTTGGAAATTTTAACTGAAATTATCTTGTAAAAAGTTCTGCTTTCACATCTGCATCCCCATTAGGCGAGGAGATATCTAGAGAGAGAGATATAGAGAGAGAGGGACAGGTAAAGAGAGATCAGCTCTTATCTGTCCTGCACACAGATGCACTTCTCATTTACATTAGCGTCAGCATTTGACCATGCGCACTAGATGGCGCCAGCTTAACTTCCGATGCACTGCTTGACGCTAGACAAAGCAGTTTCTATGCAGCGAATAATTACATAGAGCTACATATGTAATTATCTGAAATGCACAATTGAAGTAGAAATCATTTTTCGATTTATTTTTATTTCAAACGTCACTCTGATTGTACAACACTTTTGCTAAGCAGATAAGTGGTGTAACTTAACAGCTGTGTTGTGGGTTTAACTTCATTTTTCATACAAATCGATCTAACTATGTACTATAATAATATAATATCTATAATATGATATATTATTGCCGACTCGATAAAAATAAACTCTTTGTGCGTTTAATCTAATATTTATACTTATGTATGTAGCTTTAAGCTAAATCGAGTATTTGAGTAAATAAGCTCCATTTTGCGATTTACATAATTTGATTCGCAATTATATATAGAAGAAACTATTTATATTAGTTAGTTAAAGTTTTAAAAAGAATTGTGGTATAATTAAGTTGTGGAATACTTATTTACAGGTTGATAGCCTCGATCGATATCTATTGTGTGTTTCTGGGTAAATTTCACTATTTGCTTTTAGTATAAATGCAATTTACTTAAATGCGTTAGCTAAGATTGAGCACATAATTTCTATTTAAAGTAAATGGGACATTCTGATCAATGATCAATGATCAGTATATCAATTTCAAATTCGATCCTGTACAACTTTCTTTATTTTTTTACACTTAGAATTAATTCAGAATTGCATAAGATTCATTGGTTTTTCAAACTTAACAAGTGATAAATTATTCATCAATCACAATGACAGAGTTCTCAGTTCTTTTGACGACATGAGTCATTACTCAAAATTAAAGAATGTTGCCTTCATGGCTTCTCTTTGATTATAGCTCTAAGAAGTATGCTATAGATTTGGGAATTAACTGCGAATTGCAGTTAAATGCAACATTTGCTATACAACTTAATTGATTGCATTTGGTTGGGATGCTAAAGAAGTCTCTTCTTTCACCACCTCCAACTGCTCCTCCATCTCATTTTCCTTCTTCTTGGCCACGCTGCGAACTGAACCGCCATGCGACTTCATGTGTCCTTTGAGTCCGGCATATTGAGCGAATCGCTTGCCACAGACCTTGCAGCTGTAGCGCTTGAGTGCGGCATGAATCTCCTTGTGCTGGCGCAAATATTTGGCGCTGGTGAACGCCTTGTTGCACACATCGCACACCTTGTCGCGCACATTGAGATGTCCCTTCATGTGATCGTTGAGTCGCGTCCTCTCGTAGAAGATCTTCCCGCACACCTGACACTTGCCCGCTGGACGTCGTTCGTGGCGCCGTTTGTGGCGCTCAAAGAACGAGCAGGTGGCAAAGCGACGGCCGCAGACATCGCAGCAATAGGGCTTCTCGCCGGTGTGCTGACGTCGATGCACCTGCAGATCGGTGGTGTTGGCGAAACGTTTGCCACACTCGTCGCACGTCTGCGTAAAGTCCTGCGTGTGACGGCGCACATGGATGACGCAGTTGTCGCTGCGTGTGAAGCCCCGATCACAGAACGGACACATAAACGGCAGACTGCCGTCGTGCTCCGCCAAATGTACCTTGTAGCGATCCATGCTGCTCAGCAGCTGATCGCAGTGCTGGCACTGAAATGGTGGCATGTGCGCGTCGAGAAACTGAAGCTGCTGCTGGTAGCAACCGCCGCGTGCCTTGTACGTCAGTCCTTTCCGCTTGCACTCGTAGCGACGCGATTTCTCCTGCAGAAACGAGCGTCGCATGTGCTTGATGTAGCGTTGCAGTTGCGACGGCTGCAGCGTGAGCTGCAACTCGGTGCGGCACAGTTGCAGCAACTTGTTTTTGGCCTCTACACGCACATGTCGCAGGCGGCAGGTCAAGTCCTGCATGTCCCACAGACGCTGGCAGCGTTGATACAGCTCAATGAACTTCACATTCTGCTCCGCCGTCAACTGCGGCACTGGCAACGCTGCATTCAGCGTGTGATTCGCTTTGCGGCGCGCATTCTCGCCCAGAAAGCTCAGCGCTTGGCAGTACCAGACCTCAGCAGTGTCAGCGTCCGCTGGCTGCCGCTGCCTGCGACGCTGTTCATCGGCGTAGACGGTGCGCAGCTGCTTCGTCAGTTCGTTAATCTGCTGTGGCTTCAATTGCTGCTCAAATTCTTCATTCAACTGATTGGCAATCTGTTCACAGGCCTCGCCACGTTTCTTGTAGTTGCGATACTCGAGCAGACCGCGATCCCACAGCAGCTGAGCTGCCTTGTACTGTGCGATCAGAGCATGCATTATGGGATGCTCTTTCAGCCAAAAATGTGAAACATCTGTGGACTGCGGCGAAGTGTTCAGTGTTCAGTTTATGCAGCAATTTGGCTAACTACAAGCTGCCACTCACCGCAATGTCCAGCTGCTGCCCAACGGCGTCTTCGCTTTCACTGTCACTGTAGCTGGTCATATCGAACAGCTGCTCCTCGTCTGCATCCGATTCAGACGCTTCCTCCTGGCAGTCCAATGGATCCATCTCCTCCAGCTTTACAGGTTCAGTTGACGGCTCTGCTTCTGCTGTAGCAATAGGCTCGCGTTGATTGCTTCGTGTTTGACGCATTGCCGTTGATTCTGTCACATCGATTTCGATCTTGATCTCCTCAGCATGCTGTGTCTCCAAATGTCGTTTGAAGTTGTGAAAGGCGCTCGCTTGATGATCACAGTAGATGCACTTGAAGGCGAAGCTGCGTGTCGTGCGTTTGCACTGCCATACGATCTCGCCACAGCGCTCATAGTGTGGCGGCATTTTGGCGCCTCACAACGTGAAATCTTAATTATTGTCAACAAATTCCAATTGTTAAATTTCCAACATACGACATCAGCGTGACCGATGCGCGAAGTTCAAAAATATTCCTTTTTTTGGACGAAAAATATACCAAAATATACTACATGTTATGGATAAATTGCAGTGCGATTAGTAACGCATGCGCTGATAAGTATGCTATACGGATACAAAAAAAATCGAAGATTTATCGACAATGTTATCGACACACCTTGCATATAATTGTTTAAATTTAAAAATGCATGTTTAAAACTATGCATGGAAATAGATTTTCATGCTCTTCATCTATATGTTAAATTATTGCAATTAACTATCAATTACTTTTTAACATTGATCGCTTGAGAGTTGTAGAAGTTTGCGGGGACAGACGTTCTCTCTTTCACACGCCTGGACAGCGCTTTGGCGACTTTCATGCGCAAGCGTCAAGGGTCAACAACACACACACTGACAAGAGTGTTGTGTCTGCGTGTGTGTGTGTGAGTGTGTGCTTGCGTCTGCTGTTGAAGGCGTTGACAGCGACGCAACGCGACGCGCGACGTTTTCGGCGTTGACCGTTGCGGTCACCTGTTACTTTCACTGCCAAGCAAAAGGCAACAACGAACACGTTTTGTATTTGTCCAATGGCCAAACAATGCAAAGTTATTAAAATTACAAAAACGCGTCTGGCTGGGAGCTGTTTATGGAATGGAAAGACAGTGGAACAGCCGGACAGACGAATTGGAAGCTTAACCAATAATCGTACATATTAGCGATTCTCTGTGCAACGGAAGTCTTTTCACTTGTCGCGCTCTCACTTTCGTTGTCAAATATTTAATAATATTTGTGCTAAAATGTGGCATTTAATACTGCCCCCATCGCATACATAATAATCAAGCAGCCACAGCCACAGCAACAGCAACAACAAGCCAAAACTGGCAACAACAACAACAACTTTGTACTTACCACAAACTCGACGCTGTGGAATGCAAACGGCATGCGAAAAGAAAACGAACTATGGACAAATTGACAAGCACACAGACACATGGACAGACTGCTTGACTGAGTGACTGACAGACAGGCACAGACATGTTTTGGCCAGCGTCAAAAGCAACAACAGAAACAACAACAACAACTTTAGCAGCGACAATTGAGAATTGCTCCTATCCTGTTTCATACTGTTCATATACCCGCTATCAAAATGCCAGAGGGGTATTAACTGTTAGTGGCAATCGCAATTAATAAAAATTGTATTAATTTTATATAGTTTATATTAATTGTGACCCATAAAAAGATTTACCCAGCTTTAAAATTCCATCTCTCCATATAAAAAGTAGAAAATCATAACAAATTTTTTAATAAACTTTTAATAAATTATATTAATGAACTGACAATAAAAGTTAAACGACTGTTTTAGCTCTGTAGTAAAATGTAATATAATACTAGTAATTTAAAAATATTTTAAATAAATTTTCTTAAGGATTTAAGGATAAGACAAATTGAAAGCAAATTTTACATATTTAAACGGAATTAGTAAATTAAATGTAGCTAACTAAATATCCATATTAACCTTGATTTTGAAGTTTATGTATGATTACTTTCTTCAATCATAATGAGCAGTTTTAAGTAATTTATTACCACTCTCGTATTTGAGAAAAAATATAAATACATATTAAGTAATTATTATATTGCTTTTAAATTTTATTTAATTTTTTCAGCAAAATAACTATTAAATGCCTAATCATTAGAGTTCAAGAAAAAACTGAAAATAATATAGAGTATTATTGAAAAACATATTTTATATAAGTATGTATGTAGTTTAGTTACGCTAAGATCATCTGGTAACCTTACGTCGAGCATACTCAACAATCGCTTTCTTACATATTTTGTTTGATATTTATTTATGTATGTATTTATCTAGGTAATTCTGGTATTTGACCAAGAATACACTCACACAGATCTATGCACACGCATGCACACAGACACACATACACAGATGCATTGGCATCGAGAGCGCGCCCAAAAATGCAATTGAGAAAAAACCCACGCAATAACTAAAAACCCAAAATAGAAGACAACTATAAAACTACTGATGACAACAACAATAGCAACAACTGAGAAACGGCATGCCAATGCCAAACACACACACACACACACACACACACACACACACACACACACACACACACACACACTTACATGTGCACACACACTTGAAGAAACACATACCACTTGCTGTGCTGTGAGTTGTTGCTTACCTGCGCCGTCTGGCAGAGCGATAGCGACAGCGACATCGACGTCGACGCCAACTGCGCAGTCGCAGCATCTCTTGCTGCATACAGCTGCAACGCCATTACATTATTTGGCATTGCACTGCGAGAAATACTTTCCAAATACTTTAATACAATATGATTCTTTTCCGTTGCATATTTTAATCGGAAATGCCATTAACAATTAATTTGATTCGAAGATTTATTTTAAACTCTTGTGCAATCGATATGCAGTCATCATTTCACATCCAACGTTTTGCATTTTCCCAATTTATTTGCAACGCTTATTTATCCTATGATTAACATGACAAATAAATCACAAGCATTTTAGCTAAATATAATTTATAAGAATGCCTAAAACACATTCCACACATTAATTAAATGTTATTAAGCCACAAATTAAAACAGCAACATTTTATTAAGATATAAACATCTTAATAAAAAATATAGCAGGCAATAAATATTAATAAAGTCGACTATAAATGTGGTATTAAATTATTTATGCATTCAAAAATGCAGATGTAAAAAAAATATGAATTTGTTTTAGTTAATTTATTACTGTGTACATTCGTTGATGTGGATATGGTAATGTGAATAATCATCAGCAATATAACAAAAACCATAAAAACAAAAAAAAGTAATAATTTCAATAAATCAAGACAAAAAGTCCAACAATTTTATGAAAGTAACAACATGAATTTAATTTGTTAAACAGAAACAATTCTAATGA
The DNA here is from genome assembly GCF_023558535.2 of Drosophila nasuta. NCBI lineage: Eukaryota > Metazoa > Arthropoda > Insecta > Diptera > Drosophilidae > Drosophila > Drosophila nasuta. The sequence goes on along the minus strand of NC_083459.1, from coordinate 10,595,163 downwards.
TGTTTTGCGATTTTTGGCCTATTAATTAGAAAGTGAACAATAAACTATTAAGCTACTTAAATAAACACATGTAAATTGATTTCTTGATTAGAAAGTGAACAATAAACTCTGAACCTACTAAAATAAATTCCAGCCTTTATAAAAATCTACGAAGTTTCATGAATTTGTTGCTGTGTATTTTATAGTTCACCCTGCTCCTGTTCCAGCAAAACAAGAAAAATATCAACAGGCTGTTACAACAAAAGCAAGTCCAAAAACGCCGTCGTCGTCGTCGTCTCCAACGAAACCAACAACGATCGAATGAACATTGTTTTTGTGATTTTCTTCTTGTTTGTCAGCCGTAGTTGTTGTTGTTTTCGTTGTCGTTGTTGTGCGCTGTCTTATCCAGCAGGTAGAAGAGCCGGGTTGCATTTTCAGTCGCAGTCGCTGTCTGCGCAGACGTCGCCGTCAACGGCGACAGCGACGTTCGTTTGTTCGTCGTTGAGCTAAGCTGTTGAAACTTGGCTCAGAGTTTTGGCGTTCAGTCCGCTGGCGAACGTTGTCTTGAGCGCAGTTTGTCGCTGTTTCGTTTGTCGCATTAGCAACGTCTTTAAACGTGTCTCAGTGTGTGCGTGTGGTATTTGTTGTTTCTATTTCTGTGCACTACGTGAGTGTGTGCGTGTGCGTGTGTCGGTTACTGTGCCTGTCTTTACTTTGGCTGCGGCTCATTCCCGTTTGCTATTTGCCGTTTGCCGTTGCTGCTGCTTGCTAAATCATTATACACGTATTTATTTTTTTTCGTGATTTTTTTTTTCTGTGTCGTCGCTGCCGTAGCAGAGCAGCTAACTGGTTGCTGGGCATCACAAGCAAGGCAGAAGAAGCTAGCTGTGAACACAAAAGCAACAATAGCAATAGCAATAGCAACAAAAAGCAACAACCGTATTTTTTTTCGTGCGGAATATCATCGAAGACGCAACGCCAGAGAAATAACCGTTTTTCGGGCAACATTAACATCAACATAACAGAACAGAAGCAACAGCAGCAGCAGAAGCATCAGCTTTAACAGTGCATTAACAGATCAGCAAAAGGAGCTTTAACAGTGCATTAATAGCTGCAACAGAGCAGCCCAGACACGCATTAACAGCGAAAAAAATATAATCATTATTCAAAATGCCCTGCTCGGCTGTAACGCTATCGATAGCGACGATCTGTGCTATCATCGCCACAGCGCTGCTCGCGATCGCCTTCTCCACAGACAATTGGCTGCATTATGATGTCAGACGCAATCAGATACAGGTTAGTGTAAAGCGTCAACAAAATGACAGCAGCGCAGTTCTCTCATATCTTATATGCATCTTCAATCTCCCATTATATCTTGTTATGCATACACAACTCTGTATGCGTGTGTATGTGTGTGTGTATCTTGTATCTCACACCCCCGCTTAAAAAGACGTAAGACAATAGGTTCAATCGAATCAAGGCCTCGGCTTCAGAGAGAAGTATAATAGTACACAAGCCATAGTCAAAAATAAAGAAGAAGCCAAAGTGGAAGTCACAAACTACTGAGCTACAATGGGCACAGACATAATATCCAGTTATGAAATTCGAAAAGAATAGTTTACAAGTTTTATTATTATTCACTTTACTATTTCATTGAGGTGTTTGTTTTAACAAATTATATAATAAAAGCTACAACATGTTCTTATATGCACTTCATTTAATTCTATATATTTTATAAACAAACAAAAATAGTCTGAAAGGCTATTATTGGGGATCTAAACTATGAAGTATTATATGGATTAAGAACAAAGTTGATATTTTACCATATAATTTAGGTTTTATATAAAAAAACAAGGTTAATAGGCTCTTCATCACTTTATTTTTAATTAAAGGGTTGCAAGTACTCAAATACAAATAATTTGTACACAGTACTTAATAGCGTGAAATTCAAATGTGAAGTTTCAATTGTTTATAGATAATTTAACAATTTTTATTAAAGAAGTTTGTTAATACGTGAAGTTTCAATTGTTTATAGAAAATTTAACAAGCTTTATAAAAGAAGTTTCTTAAATGTATGCTTTGGTAAAAAACATAATGCACAAGTTGTTATGCTGGTCATAGACACTTCTATTGTGTTGTCTCAACTGCCCACATCTAGTATAGCTCGCCCAAATTTGGCATACAAATTGATTTCGGTTTCACAAGGTTCTTTTTTTGTAATTTGCGTTTATTTGCCTGTTTTTTTTTTTAAGTAATATTTTGTTATTACTGGTTTTTATTTGTATTGTATTCGTCTTTAGATATATTATTACTGTTTACGATCATGCCAAGTACAGTGACAATTGAAAACGACAACAGAACCGCAAGTGCTGCCCACATAAGTTGGAGAAATATGAAATTGTTTTGATTTGTACGCGTAACCGACACCTAACTGAAACGGGGATCAGCGAGCAGCGAACATGTCCAAACGTGTTGCAAACGGGGTTGTACAATTAGTGAAGTTGGTACAATTACAGCAATTACACCAGTTTTGGCGGGCATTGGAGCATTTCAAAGTTGCCTAGATAATGAACGTTGTGTCCCACTGTGCCTTGCAAGCACTGTTCGCTGCAATGTTGAACGTCGGTGGCAGCGACTGCGACTGCGACTGCGACGTTGACTTCGACAGCCACAGAGACAGAGACAGAGATAGCGAGAGCAGTAACAGTAACAGAAGAAATAAGGGCATGGCGCAGCGTGTGAGGCATATGAAAAGAAGAAAGGTCGAAAGCAAACAGCAACAATAACAGCAACAACAACTACAGCACGATCATGTGAATGGGCTGGGGGAGTTGTCAGCGGCGGGGGGTTCGGTTGCTTGTCCGTTAACGCTAAAACTTTCTACGCGAGCGCTTAGCCAAGCCAAGCGATGCGACGCGCCAGCTGGGAACAGAGGCGGCATACAAAAGAAGAAGAAGAAGAAGCAGAAGAAGGCGTTGAGGGAGCTGCAGAAGAAGCCGCGGCAGCAGCTTCAGCAGCGGCAATTTCTCATTTTGCATGTAATACACATGAAAACAACAATAACAACAACAGCAAACAGCACTTGTGGCTGCACTAATGCGACAGAGAGCAATCGAAAAGGAGAGAGGGAGAATAGAAGAGAGCCAAGTTGAGGGAGAGCGCCTAAATTAACTTCATGTGTGCTTTGTGTGTGCATGTGTGTGTGAGTGCTCAAAGTGTACATACCTCGCATACCTGAGCAAGTTAAACAGCGTGTGCTGAAAATATTTGCACGTTTTGCGACTTTGGCTTTGCCGTTTGACGTTTGGGCTACTTGGCGCGCTCGCTTAAAGGTTAATCCTAACAGCGCTGCAGCGTTGCCAGCTCGCTTTACAATCCAAGTAGCCAAGAGCGAGTGAAACAGACGAGGAAGCTGAGCTTTCTCAAATGCATTTTGATAATTAATGATGCAGTTGTTCTCACTCACACACTGCACTTATAAAAAAGATTAGAACCCTTTGAAAATATATTTTACATACATACATACATATGTATGTATGTGTGTAATTAACAGTTGGCATATCGATGGCATTATCCGTGTCAAATTCAATTGGTTCGATCAGATCTGCAGCTGGCTGGTCGCATGACTAATGGATTCCAACTACCTGAGCAACTACAGTGAGGGGATGTTTAACTTTCGAATAACCTGAAACAGCAAGTGAGGTTATGGTTATTATTATTCTATTTTTAGTCTAGTTTATGCACAATTATGTAAAAAGCATTACGTTTAGCGCAGAAACTAACAGATTTTTGTTATTGTTGTTTTTCGTTCGTTCTTTGTGGTTGCTTTATTTCATTGTGTTCTTAGAACTCCATCTTGGCGGATTACTGTTATCAGCAAAATACAATTGCTCTCTCTCTCTCTCTCTCTCTCTATTTCTCCTGGGCTGCTTTGTGTTGCGTTCAAACAAAGTTCAAGCGCTTCATAGAAAACAAGAACTTCAACTACAGCAACAACAACAACTTCTTGTTTTGTTGTCGGATTTGCCTCTGCTTCTTTTTGCTTCTACTTCTACCACTGCTGCTTCTTCTTCCTCCTTTGATTCTTTCTGGTTTTTAGTAGCTGTCGTGAGAGAGAGAGAGAGAGAGAGAGAGAACGGAGGAAGCTTATAGATAGATGTGTGTTGTGTTGTGGCAAACAAAACTGGTTTTGAGTTTTCACTCGTTTCGCGTTTTCAAGTTGCTCAAAATTGGTATGCAATACCCGTTGTATCGTTCCTAAACCGACTCGGCACGAATCGGATCGGATCGGATTGAATCGCCGGCAGCCCTAAGACAGAGAGCTTGTCGTCGCCGTCTTCGTTGTCATTATACCCGGCACATTTTGAGGGGCTTCTTGTGGTGTTAAAAAGTTGGAGAGAAATTGAAGTAATTTTCAATTTTATTTTGCTGTTCGCATGGAAGAATACTGATATATTTACTTTATATAGTACCCCAAACCTGGAAGTACTTTGCAATCTTATGTACCGGGTATAAAGCAGTTCATCAGTGTCACTTGTCGCTGTCTTGCTTATTGTTTGTTTTCTTATTTTGTCAAAGCCAAGTCGCAGTTGAATCCACAATCCCCGATTCACGATCCAGTCCGATTGCCCGCCAATCCAATTGATGAAACTGCGCTTTTGGCCAGCATTTTTTTGTTGGGTTTTTTTTTTTTTTTTTTTTTTTTGCTTAGCTTGTTCACTTGTTTGGCTCGGTTCGGTTCGATTCATTTCGTTTCGTTTGTTTCGTTCGTTGGCTCGTTAAAAGAGAAAACCCTTCTATCCATTGCACTTACTGTCTTCGTTTTGCTTGTTTTCTTTTTTTTCCCCATTTCTTTTCTTTCATTTCATTTCGTTTCGTTGCCGCTGCAGCATTGCAAGCGCCATGTGTGTGATGAGAGCAGAGGAAGTGGAGAGTGGAGAGGGGAAAGAGGAGCTACCCACCTCCCATTTGGTGCTGCCTCGCATTGTTGTCTTACGGGCATTGCAACGATCGTCAACTTTTTTTGTTTGTGTGTGTGTGTGTGTGTGTTGTCTTCGCAGAGACCCCGAAGAAACGTAATGAGAAATGAATAGAAATGAAAAGCTGCTGTTGTACTTACTGACTTGTTGTTTTTACCTTTTTCCACATGACGTTTTCATCAGTTTTTGTCTTTGGTTGCTTTAGTAGTTAGTTTTGGGATTGGCGCAATGTTTTTTTTTTTCTCTCCGCCGTCTCGTCTCGTTTCTTTCATTTGCTTTTCAATGAATGAATTTCGTGTCGTATGTTTACGCTTACTAAGCGCTTTGATTTGTCAAGACGAAAGCAGCGAAACACATGTTAATTTGAGACACCCTGAGATTAATTAAGCTTTTGCCAAATTGCTCATACGCCAAGTGTGACCAGCACTTAAAGCTAAAACAGCAAAAGCAACGACCCAACGACCGCAATCAAGCTAAGATTTCATTTGTGTTTCTCTTTTTCCCTTTTTTTTGGTGTATACTTCAAAGTTTCTCAGGGCTGCTAAAATCAAAGATATGTGTGTAGATTTGATACTTTATAAATGTGTGTTCCAAATATGCTACAAGTTTCAGCAAAGTCGGTTGATAAGGAGCAAAGAATATTATTCCAAAAGATTCGGGAAGATTTCATGATAAGAAGCAATATATACCGAAAGTTGTTTTGATTCTTTTATAAGATTATTTTAAGATTTTGAAAAGATCTATTTATAAAAGACAAAAGGTAGTTCGGATTATCTATATAAACCTTATGATTCTGTTATTTTTAATGTCATTGATAGACAGATATTGGTTAATATTTTCTGAGCACATAGAATAATAATCGTAGGGTATCTTAGTAGTTAGGAGTTTCCTCTGCTAACTAATTGATTATTAATAAATCTCATAAATTCATTTGTGAAGCGTCAACAAGCGACGACTCGTTTGAATTTGAGAGAATGTCTGCGCTGCGCATCATTAACTGGTTAAATTGTATTTTATTTTGCTGACATCATGTGAAATTCCAAAATGGTATATCACCTCTATAAGTTCCCCCTTTGTCAGTGTCTCTCAGCGTTCTCCCTGGCGAGAACCGCGCTTAACGCATTTGCATAAAGTGAATTGCATTTGGCGTTGGGTTTCAGCTGACAACTGGCAAGTGGCAAGTGGCGACTGGCTTAATCAGCACCTGGTGTTTGGTTTGCTCTTGGCCAACTCCAATGACCACGCCCCAAAAAGGAATGTTGGTAATTCCCGTTGCTGTTAGGTTATGTTACAGTTAGGTAACAATGCTTCAACTTCTGCACTCTTATTTCCGCAGTGAAATGCTTCAAAAGACCCAACAAAAAAAAAAACAGAATTGTGCTATTAGTAATTTTTATTTCTTTTTATATTTTCCGTTTTTGGCACGTTTAGAGCTTTCGCTATGGTCATCATTATCATAAGCATGCGATGTTCTCAAGATTCCCCAGATTCCAATCTTTCTCACACACATCTCTTCTGCAGCTCACTTCAATCGTAATTATTTTGGTCACTTGAGTGTGCGATTTCAAACGCTTTCGCTTCCTACAAAAAAAACCACAAACAAAAAAAAACACATGCCTCGATAAGCAATTTTGTTGCTTTTCTTTTTGTATCTCTTCTATGATTTTTTTTTTTTTTTTGGGTTGAACAAACATATAATTGAAATTGAATCGTTTGGGAGTTTTGTGTTTAATGCGCGGCTTTTTATTCATTTTTTTTTTTTGTTGTTGTTCATTGCTGCTGTTTTTTTGATTTGTTTCAAATTTGCGCAAATTTGGCGCCGACTTCCGTATCGAAGATGTTAACTCGTTATAATTATGGTGTTTATTGCTGCTTCGATTTGCGGCTTGGAATTTGAGTCCAAAGTACGCACATTGTCTGCGCGTGTGGAGGTAAAGATGCGATTCAAGTGGAAGATCTATTGTCAATGTCGCGCTCCCACGACCTTTGCAGAGTCAAACAACAACAACTAGACTCTCGAATGGCAGAGTTATAAAACAAAGTCAAGCCAAGTCAAACAAAAAAACATAAAACCAAAAAAAAAAAAAACGAGAAACGACAACCAGCTAAAAAATGTGTGCACCAAAAATAATTGCCATGCATTCCAAGCCAAATAAATTATTCAGAGACGAAGCCAGCGACAATATTGGGTGTGTTTATACATACATATACATATGTTTTTTTTTTTTTTCGTTGCTCAGTTTTCTAATATGCCGCACCCAAAAAATGTGTCGCCTGCATTTTGAAGCTCTCTCTCTCTCTTTCTTAGTTGGTCTGTCTCTCTCTCTCTCTCTTTAGAGTTATTTCGCTGGTGTCATACTGTATCTTTTTGCGGCCTTGGATCAAGCTTGGCATCCTGCACCACGTAGAACTGATCCAGTTTGCCAGTTGCTTGTTTGCCAGACTTGACTCGGCTTTTATCGCCGTCGATTGGCTAATCACCAACATCCGCTCATCTCCCCGTCTCCCTCCCTCTCTCTCTCTCTCTCTCTCTCTCTGGCTCTCTGTCTGACGTCGCAGAAACTCGTTTGGCCGTGTCATAAAAATAGTTGTGCCTTATTAATATCAGCTAGAGCTAAAGCTAGAGTCGCAGCTGCCCAGGCGCCATGTGCTTGCTGTCTATGATCTGGCAACTGCAAAACTGGTAACAATAGACCCTGCACAACTGTAGACACACATGTGTCTATAGTGCATATATATTGCGTACTTGTTTAGGGTCTGTACAATCTCTGGAACTTGTCTGGAATGCTTTTGCTTCCTGATATGTAAGCTGAGACATTGCTAGCAAGATCGTTTGTTAGTTGATTGATCGTTACCATATTGCAGACTATATATTTGCATTTCTTTAGCATTCGATTTAGTTTAAGATCGTCTTAATATTCATTTAACAGTTTTGCAGTCTCGAAATAAGTCTCTATATGTAAGCTGAGACATTGTTGGCAAGATCGTTTGTTAGTTGATTGATCGTTACCATATTGCAGGCTATATATTTAGCCTTCGATTCCATTTAAGATTAAATATCGTCTTAATATTCATGTAACAGTTTTGCAGTCTTAAAATAAACCTCTATATGTAAGTTGAGACATTGCTAGCAAGATCGTTTGTTAGTTGATTGATCGTTACCATATTGCAGACTATATATTTGCATTTTTTTTAGCATTCGATTTAGTTTAAGTTCGTCTTAATATTCATTTAACAGTTTTGCAGTCTCGAAATAAGTCTCTATATGTAAGCTGAGACATTGTTGGCAAGATCGTTTGTTAGTTGATTGATCGTTACCATATTGCAGGCTATATATTTAGCCTTCGATTCCATTTAAGATTAAATATCGTCTTAATATTCATGTAACAGTTTTGCAGTCTTAAGATAAACCTCTATATGTAAGCTGAGACATTGCTGGCAAGATTGTTTGTTAGTTGGTTGATCGTAACCATATTGCAGACTATATATTTGCATTTCTTTAGCATTTGATTCCATTTAAGATTGAAGATCGGCTTAATATCCATATAACTGTTTGCAGTCTTAAAATAAACCTCTATATGTAAGCTGAGACATTGCTAGCAAGATCGTTTGTTAGTTGGTTGATCGTTACCATATTGCAGACATATTGCGAAGGCTCAATATATACCTTCGATTCCATTTAAGATTGAAGATCGGCTTAAAATTCATATAACAGTTTTGCAGTCTTCAAATAAGCCTCTATATGTAAGCTGAGACATTGCTGGCAAGATCGTTTGTTAGTTGATTGATCGATCCGATATTGGAGACTATATAATTAGCCTTCGATTCCATTTAAGATTGAAGAACGGCTTAAAATTCATTTATCAGTTTTGCAGTCTTGAAATAAACCCTAAATTCGAACTCGAATTCGAAAATAGAATCAACTTTATTGCCAACACAAAGATTGCAATGCCTTGAACGCTTTTAGATAGATTTCTGTGTTTAAATTTATGCAAGTATGCAAATAAAACTTAAATATAACACAAATACGTTTTAATGGTAGATCATAAACGAAGATCGCTTGCTAAGTAGTTCGAATAAAAAGCTCAAATTATGCAAGATTAATGAAAAGCGACTAAATTGGGGAACTAATCTCTCTAATCAGCTTAAGAATAGATTTTTTATCTTCTAACTCCGAAACGAGACGTGATCTAATTTGAAGATTGATTTTGCCAAATATTGAATAGTCTTCGATGGTCTCTAATCTTAAGCTGTCGATTGAAGAACACGTAGTTGGACACGAGTATTTGGCCCTCTTTTTTTAGTAGGGGGGCTGAGTCACAAAATATTCAACAATTTGAAATGGAATCACGTTTCACACGTTTCGCGTTTGCCACATGAGATTCTACATTTGGTGCGCTTCATTTTGGGAAAATGTTAATCAGCTACTTGAGTGGCGACTTTCTGAACCTCTGCCCCCTGCCCCACTATCCCTCTCTTTCTGTCTGTGAAAAGAGAAAAGTGTTTTGTCTGCCACCAACCAAAAAAAAAAAAGTAAAATAAAAAATAAACGCGAAACGTGTTTTACTTTATGTCCGGTACTTAAATAACAATGAAACGAAAGAAAAGTTTACAAATTTGTGTTTTCATCGACAAAACTCTGGGGCCCGAGTCAGTCTCATATTGAAAACTCGCAATCGGAACTGGAGAACTCGACTTATGTAAATTATTTTTGGATGCTTGTGAAAAAGGTTTTTCGCTTACGCAACACACACCAAACCGAGGGCTGAGTTCAAAATCATAATAATAAAAAACAACAAAAACAACAACAGCATTTTTTATGGAAAAAGAAAAGGAAAAGCAAAGAGAAAAAGCAACAAACCCGAACTGGGAACTGGAAGGTGTTGCCCATCGCCCAACAGATATCTCTTATGAAATGCTTGACGCGCCTCGCTTAACATTGGTCAGGTCTTGTCTTGTCTTGTGTTGTCTTAAGTTGTGTTGGGTTGTCTGGACTGGTCTTTTATTAGCGCATTGCCTTCCACAGCGGATTAATTTTGTAACTTTCTTATGAAAGTCTTGTCAATTAAGGGCTCCCAACTGTGGACGCCGCCTCCTCCTTCTCCACGCTGGTCATGGCACTTCGAATCGTTTAATTTATGGCTGCTTGGCAACTTGCAGTTGCAGCAAATTTGTTGCAAGCATTAGAAAACCATTCAGCTGGAGAGGGACTCGATGGAATTAGTCGTGTGCAGCAGGCCGCAGAGCAGAGCTTAGAGCTTAGAGCTCCTGCAAAACGAGATCATCTCTCATCTCCCATCTCTCGACTTGGCATAGTCAGCTAATTGCTGGGGTTACGCACAACTGGGCAAGTCGAATAGGCCGAGGAAAGCTCGAAGGTCGTTTCTTTGTAGGCACTGTGAAAGCTCTGAGACGATCAATTGGAAAAAGCTTTCAAAGCACACACTTCTAGTCTAATAACCACTTTTAAGTGTAGGTATCATATCATTTTAAAGATCAATTGAGAAAGTTTTTAAGCTACACACTCATCATATCAAATCATATCATATCATTTCAAAGATTGAAAATTAAACACTGATAAGATCAATAGAGAAAGCTTCTAGGGAACACTCTTTTCAAGTTTAATTAAAGGGAATGAAATGAAATGGAATAAAAAGGAATAAAATAGAATAGATTGGAATGAAGTGGTATATAGAATAAAATGAGATGGAGTGAAACGGGATAGAATGGAATGAAATGGGATAGAATGGAATGAGATGGAATAGTATAGAATAGAATAAAATGAAATGGAATATAATGGAATGAAATGGGATAGAATGGAATGAAATGGAACAGAATGAAACACTAATAAGATCAAGATAAGATGTAAGGAAAGCTTGTCAAGTCTAAAAGCGCTCCCTTATTGATCAATTGAAAACGTTTTTATGAAATAATCTCTTTAAGTCTAAGTACAGGTTGGGAAAGATTTTAAGGAACACTCGCTTCTAGCACAATTATGCGGAATGAAGAGTCGTGTCATTTGAAATATGTTAAACTAAACACTAATACCAACGCAAGACACAAGACATAGAATACAATATCATTTAATTTAAAAGATTTGAAATTGATTTCTTTTAGATAAATGATAAAAGCGTGGAAAGCAAGGTAGAGCAACGCTTTCTGCACCTTTCTAGATCTAAACTGATCGAATTTTGACAAAACTAATCTAAGATTGACCTAGATCAACGGCTGCGACCGATAACGAAAGTTTCGTGAAATGACTTTCAAATGCAGAAGATGTCAGCTTCAGATTCGATTTCTCGCATGAGAGAGTTAGCAACTGTGACCTCCAAAATGATTAGCTGAGTTCTCATCTTAACAATGGAGACAGATTAAGAGAGAGAAAACCTTCGGTTGTAAGTCTCGCAATGAGTTTTGCATGCACTAGTACTATGACTATTGTATATAATGACGTATGAGAACGTCGGAACGTGTTTATTTGCCACATGATCTGATCACACATACTTCTCAGTATTTAGTAGTGGTTGTAACACAGATGGGGCCCATTGTCAGAGAGCTATAGTTAGTAACATCCGTGTATCATTAAGACGAAAGATGACCGGATGATGATCGACAGTCAGCAGTCAGCAGTCGACAATCATCACATTAATAATAATAATAATAGTAGTAATAATAAATGTTGTACACACAAATACAAAAGAATCTAGTTGAAATCGTAAGCGAAATCTTTTGTTGCGACGCCCACATGCGGAACTGGTTCTCGATGAGATCGATCTCGACTGTCGATCTTTAGATTGTCGTGAGTTACCTGTTCGCTGATAAACAAAGCAACCCAAAGCAGGTGGCAATGATACGCATTATATGTATGTGCAAATGTATGTGTCTCTCTACACTTCCCCCTCTCCAACTCCCCCAATTTTGTTGTTGGTGTATCTGCGCATAATGTCGATATAATGTTTAATCTTTGGAGAAGGTTAACCTGATGTCTAAACTCGTTTTCTTGTATTTCCCTTTAGGCCTTTGCCGCCAAGCACTCGGATGCAGAGTCGCTGCTGCATAATATGAATGTGAAGTATTATTACTATACGAGAACCCGCGGATTGTTCAGGATATGCTACCCCAAGGAGCGACCACCAGCATCAGCAGGTAAACCCAACTATTTCACTTTTTTTTTTAATTATTCGCAGCATATGAAGCTTGCTGAAATCGGTTAACTAAATCATATAGTAATATAATTAAGATATTGATAATGAAATTAATCTATCGACTTATGTTATTATTCAATAGTCAATCATATTATTATCGTATTATTAAGATATTTAAATTAATCATCGCTTCAAGTTTATTAGTCAACAAATATACATATTATTTCATGATTTATTTTGGATATTGGCACAACAATTACAATATTAAAATTCAAATTTGCTCGTTAAATGTCACATTTGATTAAGATATAGTAACTAAATACAATAATTAAGTATATTTGCAAATGAAACTTGCTGTAGATTTTTAGTTGTACTTTAATTATTTCCTATATTTAGCCGGTTCGCTTATCTATATTCTCTAGAAATTGGTCAAATATCATATATTTGTACCATTTTGAAACTAAGTCGAAGCAACAAGTAGTTCTTGTTAGAAGAATATACCTATAAATAATATATATGTTATCTTGTTAGTCTAAAAATTTGTTGTTTTAAATAATTTGCTGCACAAAGCAACTATCCAATTTTTGCTTTTGCTTTTGTGTTGTGTTTATAGAGTTCAAGAAATATCTTAGACTTTTTCTTATTATTGTTACATTACCTTATCATATATGTTTAGGAAATATTCAGAATATTCATAAAAATAAGTTTGATTAATTTCACAAAAATAAAAATCTTATTAACTTGTATTCCATTAGTTCCCACGTATTTGTCGCCGATTGAGACACACTGCTCGAACATTGACTATTTCCCGCAAGTGGAGGACGACAAGATATCGAATGAGGATGCCACATCGAGACTGCATTTGGCTCGCTCCTGCATTGCGCTGTTCATCATCAGCTTCGTGACGATCTTCTGTGCGTTCTGGACGGGATTGTCGGGCTGCTGGAAGCGATCATCGGGTGCCATAACTGCCACATCGATACTGCTGCTGGTCACATGTCTGTTGGCTGCTGGCGCCATGGGTCTCTGGCATACCGTTGAGTTCTTTGAGAAGGAGAAGGTTGTGGGCGAGGATTACTTCCAGCAATGGAATACGGTATGTGAAGATGACCACTTTGTTGACCACTTTGATTATACTAATCTCTCAAAATCTGTAATCTTTCAGGTGCTGCGCGACAACACAAAGGTCGTCTACGATTGGTCGTATATTGTGGCCTGGACAGGCATTGGCACTTGTCTCTTGGCTGCCATTCTATTGTCCGGCGCCGCTGTCTGTCTGCGCAATGAGCGCGAGAAGGAGGAGCAACTGAATCTGCAATATCTGATGCCAGGTAAATGACGAAAGTGAATCGAAATTGTGTGTGTTGTATTAACTGTTTTTCTTGTTTTCTGTTTTGTGCAGTGTACTCGCAAAAGCAGCCCCCGTATCCACCCTATGCCAACTATGCGCAGCCACAAATCTATCCGGGTCCCTACTATCATGGCTCCCAATACGGACCGTATAATTATTAGGCGGAGACAGAGCAGTCAGTGGAGCGACATCGACAACGAAATGCAGCTTATAACGAAAGCAACGAGGAAAGCAACATCAACAACAACAACAAATAAAGCGAACAACAACAGCAACTTTTAAAGCAATATTCGTTTAGAAATCACAAAACAAACAGACAAAAAGATCAAAAGAAAAAGACAACAGACAACAGACAGCAACAGAGGTCGGGTTAGGTCGAATTTCGAATGTCTCCTTCTCCAGCAGTTTGAACTGTAGTACTGTCAACCTTACGATTAGCCACGAAGCAACGGGACAAGTTGCAAAAGTATAAATATATATATATATATGTTTTGCAATAATAATTTATTTCTATTTTTGTCGTTTGTCTCGCTCTCGAAAGCTAAATTATCCCCACTTACACATACAACAATTAAATATAACTTCTATATCTATACATACATTTTTTTTTACTTTACAAAACAAATAAAAAAACAGAAAAAAAAATGAAAAAAAGCTAAAAACATTAGTTCATAGTCTATGTAGCGCTATATATACTTACATTAAACACATATACAACTTATAAACAATTGTATAGAGTCAAAATGCGTCAAAGTACGACGATGTATTTGGTGCGCCAATTTCGAAAGCAGCATAAATATATGAAGCGAAGGAGAGGAGAGGAGTGGAGAGGAGAGAAGAACAATAAAGAGTTAATTTATTGTAGCATGTAACACGTACGTGTGTAGCTTATAATAAATATATATTGTATGTAATAATTAATATTTTTGTATCTATAAGCATAATTTTTTGTATATGTATATGAATGTAATGAGTATATCTTTACAAATGTGCGCGCATCCAGCGTCATTTTGTCTTCCAAGTACATCAAGTGCGTGTGCAAGTGTTAAGCTGTACTTTAATGAATAAAAGTTTCTGTACGTTATGAAAATTGCCATTTTTGAATTTACATTTATCGATAATCACACAATGCGATGATATTTCTCTTTGCTGCAGCATATACATAGCTATGCGCACTATATCGATAATCAGATATATCGATATGCGACAGCTCCCGCAGTTAGCTATCGTGAAATCGGTTAATTGTTGCATTCGTATTGAACCACTTAGCGCATGCGGTCACACACAATCCCATACAGCAAACTGGTCACATCGAATCGCGCAACTGGTCACATCAAATTCCGAAAAATCGTCACTCAAAAGCAAAAAGAAAAAAATAGGAAAATAGAAAAGACAGCAGAAAAATAATTTGGGCGAACAAAAAAACAAAAGTGCAAAAGTCGTGTGGCACAAAAACAGAAGAACAAGAAGTAACGACTACAAACGACAACAGTAACAATAACAATGTCAGGCAACCGTCCCGATAAAAATCTATTTGGCGAGCCCAATTTCGATTTGGATAATCCATTTGCGGTAAGAAGAGTTGACAACAACCCGACACACATACACGACGCATAGAACTGCTCGACAGTGTGTGTGTGTGTGTGTGTGTGTGTTTGTGTGAGTGTGTGAGTGGATGAGTGTTTTAGCTGCAACGACGACACAACTTGTGCATATGTGTGTATATAAGTGTGTGTCGTGGTGTGTGTGTGTGTGTGTGAGCCGCCTACACATTGCTGCTTCAAGCTAAAATGACTAAAGTTCTCCTTCTATATATGTATTTCGTTTGCATTAGGATCCCGCCATACAGCAGGCGACACGCATGTCCACCAACGTGTCGCTGGAGGATTACAATCCGTTCGAGGAGCAGGCGAAGCCACAGCTGCAGATCAACTCCACGAACACGGCGGCCGTGGTGCAGCCGCTGTCACAGAATGTGCCGCCCCCGCAGCCAAGTTCGTTGGGCGCATCGGCGCCCAGCACCAGCATACAGATCACATCGGAGGAGCTGCAGGTAATTGAGAGCAGTGCTCCAGTTAGAGCAACGACGCCGACAATCACGACGATGACGACTCGCATTACACAAATATGCGGTTTTGTTGCATTGCTGCATTGCTGTGGCTTGCCACATATTTGTCGGTCTCTCTCCGTCTCTGTCTCGCATTTGACACCCACACCCACACCCACACTCATATTCACATTCTGTTGCATTTCTTACAGCGTCGCCAGGAGGAACTCGATCGCAAGGCCGCCGAACTGGATCGACGCGAACAGCAGCTGCAGGGCAACGTGCCACAGTTGAACAATTGGCCGCCGTTGCCCGATAACTTCTGCTTGAAGCCTTGCTTCTATCAAGACTTTGAGGTCGAAATTCCGCCCGAGTTCCAAAAGCTGGTCAAGCACTTGTACTACATCTGGATGTGTAAGCATTTCCATTCCATATATTTATTATTGTTATTATCGCCATCGTCTTTGTTATATTACTCTGTATATACCCATATATACGTATGTATATTGGGAAGCCAATACTGATAAGACCGCATTAGTCATCATCGGCCTTTATAATCGGCAAGCTTTTGAACACTATGAGTGCACGATGATGGTGACGATTATCGTTATAGTTTACTTATAAAAGAAACTCTTGATCCTGGCTGAACTATGAACCCAGAAACCAAGTAGCAGGTGCTGGAGATCAGCAAAGCTCAGAAGATTTGCTTAGCTTATAAGTTGGAAGTTTTCCCAAATGTAAATTGATTTATGTTTATATTCGGGTGCTGAAATTCAAGAACAATGTTTATCAGGGAAGATTTGTTTATCCTCATAGTATTTCGTTTGCATTTCAACACCGGGACGATCATAGTTTTATGTAAAATATGGGAACTTATTTATTTCAATTATAAGTGAATTCCTAACTGATTGATTAACTGCTTAAACTATGAACCCAGAAACTAAAAAAAAGACAGCTAGAGATCTGATATTTATATAGCTAGTAAGATTTGCGTTGATGGTAAGCGAACTTTGTGCAAAATACATTTGAAGCTTTTCCCCACTCGCTTAGCATTCCGTCAGCATGCTAAAAAAATTTAATTAATTTCAATTAGATTTCTATTAACCTTTCTCTCTTTATTTCTTCTCTTATTTCTCTTTAGTCTACACTATGACGCTGTGCGCCAACATTATTGGAGGTCTCATCTTGCTCTTCCATGCGGGCAACATTTCCAATCTGTTCTTGGCCATCTTCTACACTGTGCTCTTCACGCCCGCCTCCTACGTGTGCTGGTGAGTCGATAAATTTGTGCCTTCCATCTCTCTCTCTTCCACACAATATTTCATCTCTTTCGCATTGACGTTTTGCAGGTTTCGGCCGGCTTATAAGGCATTCCGCAACGATTCGAGCTTCAATTTTATGGTCTTCTTTTTCGTGTACTTCTTTCAAACGGTTTACACGGTCGTCCAGGCCGTTGGCTTCAATCAGCTGGGCTATTGTGGCTTCATCACGGCCATCTCGCAGTTCGATAGCACAGCTGCGGGCATCGTTGTCGGCCTGTTGCTGTTGATCATTGCGTTCTCGTTCGCCATCACTGCGGGCGCCAATGTGCTGATGATCATGAAGATCCATTCGATTTATCGCAGCACTGGCGCCAGCATGGACAAGGCCAAGGCTGAGTTTACCACAGAGTTTCTGCGCAATCAGCATGTTCAGGAGGCGGCCTCCTCAGCAGTCAGTTCGGCGGTGAATTCACAGTTCAACAATAGCAGATACTAAACAGCAGCAGCAGCAGCAGAAGCAGCAGCGGCAAGCAGTAAGCAGCAATAATCAATCCGATCAATCAATCAAGCAAACAAAGCAAGCAACCAACCAATCAATCAACCAAACAAACATAACAAGCACAGCAAGCAGAGCACAGTGAAGCAGTAATCGGGAAGCAAAAACCAGACCAAGTTGAGCCACAAAAAAAAACGATGATAAATACCAGCGTATAACAAACGTACATACACACATACACACAATTATATATATAGATATATATTTCTATATAGACTTAAAAGCAAAACATAAAAGCAGCAACTAAAAACTAATTGCTTTGTGCATAAAACAATTCCTACAATGCCGTCGTCCTTATTACAATTAGCAACTACTGTAATGATTAATCTATGATATAGAACACACACACACACTTTAAACACACTCTTTAATAATCGATTATGATGAAATTAATCTGCAAGCAACTGCAATTTTGTAAACTGATACTTAAACTACAACTTGGAAATGGTAATCGCAAAACAAATGAGAAGAAAACAAAACAAACACAAGAAAAAGAAGAAAAAAAAAATCGGCGCACGTTGCCTTCGTAGACATTCTGGCCTAAGATTTGCTGAAACGCAATGATAAAGCACTTAAACGCAAGCAAAGTAAATTAAACTAAATAAAAAACATAAAAAAAAAACAAAAAACAATAAATTATAAGTACGTATATTTATGCAAAGATGCTTACATATTTTGTGTTTCGCAAAAAGTGTCCTAAGAAATTACTAAGTTATGAATTTATAAATGCTTTATTCAACTTTATCAAAGCCGTGGATCGAGAAGGAATTTCGGATACGCTCCTCTCTTCCCAACAATAACAATGCGCAAAAACGAAACGTATAAAGTTTATTAAAATTAAAGCTATTTGTATGTATAATGAAAACGGATAAAAAGAAAATGAATAAGAAAAAGAAAATGATAACGATAACGATAAAGATGCTGATGATGATGCAGATAAGGATTATGATAAATGCTGCTGATAATGATGTTTTCTAGTTGTTTAAGTCGAAACATTTATGATATGCATAAACCATAATACACACACACGCACACACACACTCACACCCAAAACATACACACATACTATACACATACATCTCTACATCTAAATGTATTTAAAGCGTAAATTATACAAACTTTTATCTTTATACTACTATATAGCAACAGATTGCGCATAGTCTCTCTACATATGTATGAGTTATTATTATTATTATCATTGCTGTTGTCCAACTCCCACATCCCACCTCCCATCTCCCTCTCCCCTCCCTATTTACCCTACTTATTACCCTCCTCATTCCCATTCCCATTCCCATCACCCGCCTTCCACATCGCCTCACATGTAATGTCGTGTCGTGTATTTTGTAATTGTAATTGTTATACATATATAGTATATATACACACATTTAGTATATACATATATATACTAAAATATCTATGAATACAGCATATAAATATTAACGACTAAATTGTGTTTCTTCTTCTTGTTTTCGTGTTTTCGTTTTGCTCTTTTTTGCGCTTGTCTCCATTATTGTGTTTTCCATATTGTGTACTTGATGTGATTCAAGCAAAAAATTCATTGTATTTAATGCAAAAATAAACATCAATATTTCTAGACATCACTTCGTATATGGAATGTGCTTTAGATGAAAATCAAAATCGATTTTGTTGTTTGAAATATCAAAGTCAGAGACGATCATCAGTTCAGTTTCTGTTTCAGCATTCTCATTTAACTTCAGTGAACTATTTTCAATAGAAATGTGATTCCCACGATGACTTAATTGCTTCTATAAATAAAGCTTGTGCGAATGAATGAATTTCAAACTGGTTTTCACTTAGATAGAAGCATCTGAGAAATTACTTATCATACATTTTATTTTTTTTTGCAACCTGCAAACAATTTAAATGCCAGCAGATATGATATTAATAACTGCTTCTTTGCGTGTTATTTATTTATCTTTTGTTTCAAAATGCGCAACTGAATCAATATTTAATGGTGAAGTCAAGTTTGAGGTATTAAAAAGTTTTTATGTTTCTAACCAGATCAATGCAAAAATTGAATGAAATTCTTAAGTCATTCGATTAATGAGCAATATGCAGTAATATCGACTCTCTTTTTCTGAGTTTATATATTATATTTATTGAAAAGCTTCTTCAACTGATTACCGTGATTGTTAAGTCTAAGGGTAAACTTAACTAAACAGAGACTTAGCCAAAGCTCTATAAAAACTGTTGTGATTGTTGCAATTGGCCTCGGATTCGATGCAATTGGATTGGGATTAAAAAATGGAAGTGGAAGTGGGAGGTGATGAAAGAGATTGGCATATTTATAACTAAAACGCTCGTTAAAAGCATTTTTTCCCTCTCCTTTCCTTCTTCTGGTGCAGCAGCAGTGTCGTATGAAATGCAAATTTTCATTCGCATGCGAATGCGAAATTAAATCAACAGCAAATGATTTTGCCAATTCATTGCCCCAACTCAAGTCGACAGACCCAGAAATTCGCTCCAACACATTCTATTTGCTGCTCCTGATGTGCATAACCCGATGCTCGATGCGCATTTTCAAACTATTTTTAAACAGGCAACAAAACCAGAGTCAAATGGAGTTGACAGCGAGATGTATATATAGATATAGATATAGATATAGATATAGATATAGATATAGATATAGATATAGATATAGATATATATATAGATATAGATATAGATATATATATAGATATAGATATAGATATAGATATAGATATAGATATAGATATAGATATAGATATAGATATAGATATAGATATAGATATAGATATAGATATAGATATAGATATAGATATAGATATAGATATAGATATAGATATAGATATAGATATAGATATAGATATAGATATAGATATAGATATAGATATAGATATAGATATAGATATAGATATAGATATAGATATAGATATAGATATAGATATAGATATAGATATAGATATAGATATAGATATAGATATAGATATAGATATAGATATAGATATAGATATAGATATAGATATAGATATAGATATAGATATAGATATAGATATAGATATAGATATAGATATAGATATAGATATAGATATAGATATAGATATAGATATAGATATAGATATAGATATAGATATAGATATAGATATAGATATAGATATAGATATAGATATAGATATAGATATAGATATAGATATAGATATAGATATAGATATAGATATAGATATAGATATAGATATAGATATAGATATAGATATAGATATAGATATAGATATAGATATAGATATAGATATAGATATAGATATAGATATAGATATAGATATAGATATAGATATAGATATAGATATAGATATAGATATAGATATAGATATAGATATAGATATAGATATAGATATAGATATAGATATAGATATAGATATAGATATAGATATAGATATAGATATAGATATAGATATAGATATAGATATAGATATAGATATAGATATAGATATAGATATAGATATAGATATAGATATAGATATAGATATAGATATAGATATAGATATAGATATAGATATAGATATAGATATAGATATAGATATATTTATAGATATATGTATACGTTGATATACCCTTCTGTCAAATATTAATGGGCATCAAAATGCTGTTGAGTGCTTCCCACACCTATCAGGTATGTATGTATGTGTGTGTGGGAAGAGGAAGAGACATGAAATCTCTAAAATCTTGCACTTGTCATGCATTGCTGCATTGAGGAGCAGCAGAAGCGTCAAGCGTCACAAAAAAGGAAAGAAAGAAAGAAATAAAAAAAACACATTGCGCATACGCCACGTTGAGCGATTGTTTGTTGCAGTCATGGAAGACTGGATGGCTGAATGGATTGGGATGCGGCGCATATGTAATTGTTGAGCAAATACACTTGAGAGTGCTTTGCTGTGCTTGTCGTTGTTAGCGGCAAATCCTTTTCGGCCCACACTTGTGCCAGATGATTGTGCGACGGGGTCACGTGTTGCAGCAGGCAGCAGGTGGCATGTGGCAGGTGGCATGTGGCAGGTGGCAGGTGGATATGGTGAATATGGTGGCAGGCAACGGCCAGCGGACTGGCAGCTCACTTGCGCCACTAATTGCTGATGACTATTTGCTATTGATTGCATTTTCACGTTGCTTGCGTGCGAAGGACATGAAATCGACAGGCAAGTAGGATGGAAAGCTTTAAAGCAAATGCCATAACGAGAATCGAGTCGCCGCATATCGATTTAATGTCCAAGCAACTCAAGCCGCATGCCAAGAATAGCTGCACTGTGCCCCACTGCCCCATTGCCGTCGTGCCCGTTATACTCGTAACAAAAACTGTGACTCGACTTTGCTTTTTTGCCTCTTACTTTGCTTTTACTTTTACATTTTCTTTTTCTTTTGCTTTTGCTTTTACGCCTGCCATTTTGCTTTGATCTCGCAGGAAGTTGCTCTCATGTTGCGCCGGACATCCGTCTGAGGCTCACATTAATTGCATTTCACAAACAGTTGCAAGTTTGCTTAATTGGTGGCATGCCACTCCACTGAGAGATGCACCTTTTCCCAGAGCTCCATTCAAAGCTTCACAGAACACAAGTTACAATGACACCTGAGCTCTTAACGTTCGAATGCTATACAATTATTATTATTATTATTCCAATTGGTGTCATTTACTTGTAATTGAATCAATTTCTTGTAATTATTTTTACCACATTGAAGCCTTGCATAGTTATTTTCTAATCAATAAGTGTTTAGAGTATTCGGAGTTCTATTTTGTAATTTAAAATGCTGTAGTTTTAAGAAGAGTTATTAAGGTTAGGAAGTACTACTTATTAATTAAATAATTAAAGTGTTTTATTTCCATTTTATTGAACAGCAAATTGTATTTTAGAGTGACAACAAGTTTGCATTTAAAATAAAGCACAACATTTGACTACAACTCTTTTTTATAAAAGTGAACAATTAAAATAAAAATTGTTTGCAAAAATTAATTTATTTATTTTATATTTACATATTTATATACATAATTCGGAGCATTTTAAAATGGTTATCTATAACAAAAACAAGTTTCATTGACTGATTTCTGTTTTATATTTTTTTTTATAATTTGTTTGCAATTTTATATGTAATTATGTTGCAGTAAGCATGGTCATCAAATATACTTAAAATGTTTTTAAATTACCAGCGTTTGAATTTTTAGATTTAAAGCATTCAAGATTTATGAAATAAAAAAACATACATACACATTTTTTTTTGGGTAAATCAAATATAAAATCGTACCAAAAATGTCTTGAGTTTCCTATTTGCATTATAAAATATATTATTATACGTTAAAATATAGAAACTTAATTTTATCCAAACAAATAACTATAAGAAAGCAAATGTAGATATAATAGCATACTTTTTAGGGCAATTCGAATTTCGAATCATAGCCAAACAATTATAAATAGTATAGTAGGCTTTTTAGGGCAATATGGAATCTGACATCTTTGTATATGTTAGTATATATATATTTTTATTGATATTATATATATATATATATATAGAATAATTTTCTAAGCACTTGATTTAAGTAGTAACTTCATGTATACTAAAGAATTTGATTCCTTCATATTTGTTAACTAATATTTAAATAAGAGGTTTCCTTTATTTTTAGTAATCGTTAATCATATACAATTTTTCTCTACATGTAGTATATATTATATTTTTATTTGTAGTTTCAACTCTGATGGTGATTTTTGTAAGCAAATGCTTCATAAAAACGAAGTTACATTTGTAAGTTAATTGTAACAACATTTTTATAGAACATAAATAAGTAATTTTTATCAATTTTTTATTTTGATAATTTTAACAATTTATTAGAATATGTGAAGGGATATTTACAAGTGTTCCTGTTTATAGAGAAGAAAATGTTATATACTTAACGTTGTTGAATGTAAATTATAATGAATAAAAAAAATTGACCCACGCATAGAGAGCCAAAAAGTTGTGATTAAACGAAAACTTGGATGACAATATATCGAGTGGAGTTGAGTCGAGCCACATGCTAATATTCCGCACAGAAAAGAAGCTATTAAATGGCGTACTTGGAGCTTTGACGCAACAGGTTGCGTTTTCCATTAGAGTCGGGAAAGGGGAAGATGAGGAGGAGAGGGTGAGGGTGATGGTGAGGGGTTGATGCGAGGGGTAGAAATGTGAGCTTGGAATGGAACTGTAAATGGAAATGGCAATGAGCAGCGAGTTTATGAGCGGAAGAAATTGCTGGCAAAAGTTGGCGATGCATTCAGTACGGTTGATGCTTCACATATCCACATGGTGCTGCTCAGGAATTATGCAGGATGCTTGCGTCAAATTAAAACGTTGCTCAACTGGAACAACTAATTACACATTCTCTACACTTTTTGCTGTCCCACAGTTCACAGCTCGCAGCTCACAGCTCGCAGCTCATGTCCAGTGAGTGACTCCAATGCAACATTCAGTTGCTTCCTCCTGATCACCGCTTGCTGGGCGTCAAATTAGGCAGCAAATGAGCAATGAGTGTAGGGCTTAACAGGGGCTGTGAGAGAGAGAGAGACACAGAGAGAGAGAGAGTGAGGGCGTTGCAACACAAAGTTGGGGCAATTTTTCACACTATACGGAAGTATTATTTAGGTCACATTTCCTGCTGCTTTTAATTAAAATCTTCTACGGCCGTCGACGCCGGGCGGAAGTACAAATTTCTTGCCGTTACAAAGCGCAGAAAAGTGCGCCCGACAGGCGGCTAAAGCCCCGCTCTCACTCTCTCTATTCCCCTCAACACAACCCGCTGTGAGGTGTGAGCTGTGCGATGTGAGGAGGAGGGACAGGGACAGGGGACATCATCTCTTTAACCTACTGTAGCAATGCCTATGCTTGTCTTTCATCTCGTGGCTTGCTGACTTCAAGCGCAGCCCATTCACAGCCACACAACGATGTCACAACGACCCACCCGAACACGACCCGATCACGACCCGAGCGCGACCCGAGCGAGAAACGAACCCGAAACGAACACAACCGCACAACCTATTGCCCTTCATAATACCAAGGTAGTAGAGTATGTTAGTTGCCGCCGAGAAAGGGAAAGAAAGGGATGGGCGGGGGGGAGTTGTTCAAGCACCACCTACTTACTACACTACTTTCGGTGCTTGGTCGGATGGGAAAGAAGGAGGAGGGGAAGGGGGAGGGGGACAGTTAACCGTTTCGTCAGCGGCTAGGCCAGATGATTTCAGCTGAGATTGAAGATAAAACACATGCGCGCATCACGTTTGCCGTTTGTGGCATTTTCTGTGTCTCTGTGCTTCTGCTTCTGTTTCTGTTTCAGTTTCTGTTTCGGTCTCTGGTTCTGTTTCTGTTTCGGTTTCTATTTGTGTTTGTGTTTGTGTTTGCGTTTGAGTTTGCCTTGTTCGTTCTGTTGCCGTTTTGCTCTTATCAACATCGCACAGTGGATGCAAAATATGCATTTTATATCCTCCAACTAAATTGACTAAATGGCTTAATTATTATATGTTTCAACATTTTGTAATTTTAAACCACTTAGCTAAAAAAAATTCAACTATTATTTCAGTTACATTTATTGTAACTATACTTTATTTCAATATTTAATAATTATTTGAAAATATTAGAGAACTGTAAGAAAGTCAAATCGATATTTTTATCTTGTTGTTTTATTTATTTTTCATGCATTACTTGTTTACAACTAAAATATTGTATTAATACTAATATAAAGCAAAAAGTATATAATTAATTTAAAAATATTAAAATACTCCAATTGATGTGACCTCTCACAATCGCTTTTTGGAGTTCAATTATAATAAAAATATATTCATAATAAATATTTATTTTAAATATAATATGTATGTTACAAAATTTAAATATTTAATAAATATGCTATGAACATTATATTAGTTTTATTTATAGTTACACTTGTATTTAATTTGAATTTTACACATTAATTAATATTTTGATTGATATCTTAATCTTGCATAATTTGCGAAGTCACATTGAAAAATGTATTCAATTTGTAATACGAAATGTATTTATTTCGTCGACAGTCGAGTGTGTGCTTTATTACGTTTTTTATTTCCTCACACGATAATATCACGGAAAGGGGTCGATATTATAATTTAAATATATTAATTATCCTTGACAGCCTCATCCCACTGTGCGCCGCAGTCGCAGCTTTGCAAAGCTCACCATCGCAAGCATAAGCACACGCACGCAAAGAGAGTGACAGAGTGACATTGAGAGCGTCAGAGCGGGAGAGAATGAGTGAGAGAGAGGGAGATAGAGTGAGAGAGCGAGAGCGAGAGCGAGAAACAGCATGGCCGCAAGGCCGCAAGGCCGCACACTGTTCGGCATTGGATTGCCACCATTGTCATAAGTGTGTGAGTGTGTTTGCTCACACACACACACACACAGACATACACATACGCATTTGCAGTCAGTTTGAGATTCAGATTCAAGCGGCGCACATGGCACTTGGCGTTTCCTTTGGGCCACTGGCTGCTGCTGCTGCTGCTACCGCTCTTCTTCTTCAATGTTTTTGTTGTTGTTGTCGTTCTGCTTGGTTTTGTTGTTCCTGTTGTTCTTGCTTTTGTTTTTGGGCACTTTTGGCCCCAGTGGGAAATGCGCAGCGCCCGCAGCGCGCAAATAATATTTAATTTTTCGTATTCGCGATTTCTCAAGAGCTTTTCTGCCGGTCACATTGGCAAACTTTGGGATTATGTTTGTTGTTTTATTTCTGGCTTTCTGGCGCATTTTGGCTTTCATTAACATTAATCGAGTGCTAAGTAACTGTGAAAATTTAATGACTATTTCAATGACAATCAACAAAGCGCACAAAACAATTATTTAATCAAATGCAAATAAAAAGCTTTTGTGTTTTGTTTTGCTTCAAATGTATGTAGCTTCAATATAATATTTGAATTTATGATTAAGGGTATTTTTTTGTCATTTTGTTCAAATATAAAACTCGGTTATGTTGTTTTTCGGTGACAGAAACTGGTTTACAAAAAAAGTTAAAAAAAAAATAAGTCATTAAAAACTCGAACTTTTCCAAATATTTTGGAATTGCAGATGTTATAGAATTATTTTTATTACTATTCTTTATGTTAAATTTTTTATGTAAATATTTTTCAATAATAACATAAATGGACCATAACTTCTATATAGATAACAAAACATGATTAATATCGAAGGTCGACATCAAAATATTTAAAACACAAATAGTTTTTTTTCATGTTATTTTAGTTATACAACTTATGGCAATAACATCTTTAATGGCGATATATTATCTCAGAGTTATTAATTGTATATTGAAGACTGTAAATATTAAATAAATATAAAATTGAAAATAATTTATAAGATTTTGAATTTATAAATTAAAATATTTTAATTTTATGAATATTTATTTTTTTGAGTATTTAATTTATTCCTTTAAAAAAATCCGCCAAATCGCATAATTCACAAGGATCAGTTGGAAAAAGATCACACTGTATTACGAAGCTTTCGATACGTGTTCAAGTGAGCGTTCCATAATGAGACAATTATCAGCAGCTTTTACTCTCTCTCTCTCTCTGTC
The DNA here is from genome assembly GCF_023558535.2 of Drosophila nasuta. NCBI lineage: Eukaryota > Metazoa > Arthropoda > Insecta > Diptera > Drosophilidae > Drosophila > Drosophila nasuta. The sequence goes on along the minus strand of NC_083459.1, from coordinate 10,568,258 downwards.
TCTCTTTCGTTCTCTTTTGGAATAGTGTGTGTGTGTGTGGGTGAGTGCTTGATAAGTTATTCTGGACACAAACCCATCAACACATGCGCGCCATTTCCCAATGGGTCGTCGGCTGCTTTCTTCAATGAACATGGGAACATGCCTAAAGTGCCTGCTTGGGCGTTTGGCTACAACATTTGTAACATCTTCTGTCTGACACACTCTCCGCACACGCACACCAACACAACGTCACACCGACACACAGACAGAAATGCAGAGAGATAGTGACGTGGCGCTCTCAACAGCAATAGCAACAACAACAACAACAACAATACTGTTCGTGTTTCGGCATTCGGCTGGCATGTTCGGCCTCAGCTTCGGCTTCGGCTTCGGCTGCTCCTTCGGCTGCCACTGTGACTGCGGCTGTGGCTGATAAGCTCGCGAGCTCCTTCAGTGCCAAACTGTCAATCGTGTAGTGCGGTCATGTGGAGCGGAGCTGTTTCGTGCGCTCTCCAATTGTTTTTTTGAGTAGTTTGTTAAAGTTGAAAACAGCATCAGCCGCCGCAGTGGCAGAGCACCAGCCTCAAGAAGCGTCAAGAAGCACAGCTGAAGAAAGCCCCAAAAGCAAGAGTCAGTTCCCAACAATTATTTTTTTGTTTGTTTGCAACAACAATAACTACAACAACAACAATAATAATAACAACACTACGAAATCTACGGCTGACAACAACAACAACTACAACAAAGTGTACAACAGCACCATCAACAACAGCTACAACGACAACGACAACAAAAACAACAACAACAACAGTAACAACAACAACAACTACAACAACAGTGCGTATCTCGAGTCGAATTCGAATGTCCTCTAAAAATCGAAAATCAGCGAAATAATATTGAAACAAATCATTGACACTTGTGTTTGATTTGAATTTTGCAATTTCAAAATCATTTTGTTAAGTGTGTGTGCGTGTCTCTGCCTCTCTCTCTATCTCTTTGTCTCTGTGTGTGTCCCTTTTATTTTTATTTTTTTTTGTGTGAGTGTGTGTGTGTGTGAGTGTTGTTCTGTTGTTGTTTTTAAAAAGCGTGTGAAAAGCAGCTAACAAATACAAATACAAATAACACACGCAAAGCAAGCAAGAGGCGAACAGAAGAGAAGAGAAGACCAGAGAAGAAGCGAGAAGAGAAGAGGATCCCAGCCAAATATGATGATGAGCTGCTGCAAATGTGCGTGTAAACTCTGTATGTGTGTGTGTGTGTGTGCGAGTGTGTGACCAGCCCAAAAAAAAATACCACCTTCTAAAAATACATATATGTATATATAGCTGTATGTTTGTATGTATGCTGTATATTTATTCAACTAGCATTTTACGCTGTTTTTTTTTTCTCATGTGCTGAAATCGCGCGAATTATGCAAAACTTCCATTTGATGCCATGCGATGTGGTCGTGTGTGTGGAGGGGGGTGGACGAGGAGGTGAGGGGGCGGAACCTGGTCTGGGATGTCAACGTGCTGTCGCTAGTTGCCTTTGTGTTGTGTCGTTAATCCAATTTGTATGACACACACACACAAACTCACACACACACACACATAAGTAAGTCAAGGCAATGAGTGTGTGTGTGTGTGCCAATTAGTTGACAAATTACGCAAAACTAATGCCAACAACTAAATTTAACAGGCCACAGCAGCCATTTTCTATTTTTCTTTATTTTTTTTTTGTGTGTGTTGTTGAACTGCTCTTGTTGTTGTTTTTAATATATTATTTTTATGTAACAAAGCAGCAAAATTGTCACATGCGCTGCGAGCAGCAAAGCAAAGCAAAGCAAAGCAACTGCCAAAAGCAGTTGCGGACTCATTCCATCTCGCTCCCTCCTCCCTCTTTCCTCTGTCATTCTATGATTCCCCCGCAGCACATTCTCGCTTCATCTAATGAAGTTGTGTGTGGCCGCAGCGAGAAGAAGAAGCAGCAGCAGCAAGACAAGCAGAAGACGAAGACGAAGAAGCAGCAGCAAACACACAAAAAAAAATTACTCAATCGTTTTGACTCTCTCACTGTGTGTGTGTGTGTGTGTGTGTTTGAGTGGGGGAGTGTGTGTGTGTGTATAAGTATGCCACCCTTGAGCTAGGAATTTGCCGCCTCCGAGGATATGAATGTGGATGCTGCCGCCGACGTCGCCGCCGTCGCCGCCGTCGCCGCTGTTCTAGTTGTTGTTGCCATACCGGCCTCTTGTCTGCGCCTTGTTATTTTTCGCTGCCTCTGGCATAACCAGTGTGACCAGCAGACAAAACGAGAGCAGCGGTAGCGAGTGTGGAGAGAGTGTGGAGAGTGGGCACTTGGCACAGCTAGTGACCAGAATACAATTATTGCCGTGTATTTGATTGGCTTTTGCCCATTTCTGATTTCTCGCCGCCTGCATCACTGATTCCCAATTTATTGTGGTCAATACAAATACAAATACAAATACCAAATATCAAATACCCAAGCACCAAATACCAAATACAAATAGTCGGGGATTACTTCACTCCTCTCGATGGCGAAAAGGTTAAACGCGGCTTGTCCTTCTCCCACAGTATATTGAGTTATCGATACATTTATTGATACGAGTGTTTGTTATCAGCAGTTGATTTGATAGCGCTTGACCGACAAATGTCCAACGATTGCCACTTCAATATTTTTTTCAACGTTCACTTTGCCATTTTCAAAATTGACGCTTCCTCTTCAATTATTGTCAACTTGACTGATGCATTTCCTTCCGATTGATTGCACATTGTACGTTGCCTTTAATTTTGTACAAACTAAATTTCATTTGAAACTTTATTAAATGCCTGAATGGCTTGCTGAATTTACTCAATAAATTCCGACTCGAATTTTATCTCTATTAATTTGAGCATTTCGGATAGAATAAAAATTCATTTGCAGCATTTTAAACTAATGATTTTTCTGTACAAATTCCTTGACTATTTTTCTTGGTAATTCAATTTACGATTCAAAATTCCAAATTGATTAATTTCTACATTAAACTAATTAAAAATAATATTGAAATTTTAAACTTTAATAAATGTAATGAATGTAGATTGGAAATCGAATTCAATAGAAAGGTTTTGAAAATTATTTACAAAGTTTTCATAATGTTTTTCAACTGCATTCGACAACAATAAAATCTATGTAAATATGTTAATACATAAATCCGCTTGCATTTTAATTAATTTACAAATCCTCTTATCCCAACTGCTTGTTTTTAAATTGAATTAATGAAAAATAAGCGTGAAGATTTTTTAAGCTGTTTGTTTTCATATGATGAATAATCAATGAATATGCATTACATTTAAAGCCCATAATATGACTTAAAATTAAGTGCAATTTTTACCATATCTGATTAATGAGTCCGACTCTGAAGCTTGCAATAAAAACACGTATACATACATGTACATATGCATGTATAGTACATATTTATATTTGTGGAAAAACAAATGCATTCGAGCTGTTGTGTTGTGTTTGTGGTAAACGAAACCATTTGTTATACCAGCTGAATGAAAGGATAAACAATATTTTGATTCGGGTAATTGTTTTTCCACACACATCCACATCCACATACCCAGAACCATGGCATACAACAAATTGAGCAAGCCACTAACAATATTTATTCTGATAAATGGCTGACGATGGCAACAAGGGTTAGCGATAAGTAGCGACGATATGCTTGGGTTATTGCCAGGGTGGGGAGCATAAAAAACAATGCGTAACAGCTGACTGGCTGAAATTTATATCAATTTCACATAATGCTCCCATTGTCGATGACAATGCTGATCGATAAACGATAAACAATACTAAGGAAGCGCACAAGGAACTATCGCAATTGTGTGGCGAGTTCTTAAAGCTCGCACAATGGCTGAGATTTTAAGCTCACACACGCACACACACACACACACAAAGACAGCGAGTTCGAGTTCGATTGCGAGTGCAAGAGTGCGAGAGAGAAAGAGTCAATTGACTGGTTCGCTGAGTGACAACTGACACCACCCACAGAGTGTTACACATACGCCCCGTAAGCTCAGAGTTAATGTTTGCCAGACCGCCTTCCAGCCTCAGTCAGTCAAAGTCCGTCTGTCTGTCCGTTTGTCCGTCTGTCCGCCTGGTTGCTTGCCCGCTTGTTTGTTTGTTTGTTTGCTGGCGCTCGTTCGCTGCTCGTTTTGTGACTTTGATGGCAAATACTTGGCCATTGGACAAGTGGTAAGTGGCAAGTGGCAAGTGGCTCGCTTTGCTTTCCTATTTTCGTCCCAGCCACAAAGAGAGAGAGAGAGAGAGAGCTCTGAATGAATGTCATAATCGATAATTGAATGCTGAAAATGTCCGCTGCGCGTCCGTTCTCTGGCGACTGCTGCTGCTGCTGCTGCTGTGTCCACTCCATAAATGTGTTTAATTAATGCCAATGGCACACAAACAAAACAAGAAGCCAGAGTTGAGATTGCTCGACTGTGAGCTACCCACTTTCTTCACTTAAATGTTGACTTTAACGGTGTCAATTCAATATTTTCTATTCTAAAAAGGCAACTTAAAGAGAAATACGTTCTACAAATTTGGTGTCACTAGCTTTTATAGTCTCTGAGTTGTAGTGTTTTCAAGAAGTGAACAGCCAGACAGACAGAGAATGCGATTTATAATTACAAATATAGCATATTATACCCTTCAGGAAAGCAGTGGAACGGGTATTAAAAAAGAATGCCCAAAATGACGCTCGCTGGTCACATTTGAAATGGCGAAAAATAAACACTGAAGCAAAAGCGGCAAAAGTAACACACTCACAGAGACACGAACAGAGACACAGGCGTAAAAGAAAAATGGCAAAGCAAAGCTAAGCAAAAGCAAAGACGAAAGCGAAGGCAACTGTAAAGACGGCGGCGTCGCAGCAGCAGCAGCAGCGGCAGCAGCAGCAGCAGAAGACGCCAGCGATGAGTTGGACAAAGGCGGCGACATGTTTGTGTGTCGCAGCGTGTGTGTGTGTGTTAGTGCGGCTGCTGCGCGCTCTCTTGCTGTGTGCGTGTGTGTGTGTGTGTGTGTGTGTTTGTAACTCGTGCTTCTGCTTGTGTCGCTGTGTTTTTCTATGTGTCTGTGTGTGTGTGTGTGTGTGTATGCTAGCGAGCGATAATAATAAAAACGTAGCAGCAGCGACAGCAGCATGTCCATGCATAAGTATGTATGTATGTATGTCTGTGTTTATGTGTGTTTGTCATGACTTTGCAAAGCAAAAGAAAATGCCAAGAAATGAAGTGTCTCTCTCTCTGCTTGCTGCTGCCTTCTCTGCCTTCTCTGCGCTGCGATGCTGCGATGCGATGCGGTGTCGTCTTTTTGCCTGTGCTAGCATTCTATGCTCTATATATATGTGTGTGTGTTTGTGTGTGTGACGCGCCCTCATCTACACACACACACACACACAGGGACAAACAAACAAACAAGCAAGCATACATATGTGCTGTGTCTGTGTGTCCTACAATTACATAATATGCGCGGCGCAAACTTGAAGACGACGCCGAGGCGAATTGTTAAAGCCTTCTCAAATACCGCAAATTTCTTTCATTTTCCCTTCTTCCTCCTTCCTCCCCGCTTAATTTTCGTGCAATTTGAACGTGCTGTTGTTTTTTTTTCCGTTCCCGTTTTCGATTTCCATTTCCATTTCGTTTTCGATTCGTATTGATTGCAGCGCCAATTGAAAGCGAAAGGCATTCAAAATTGTTCTGTGATTTTCTCTGCTTCTCTGTGTCTGTGTGTGTGTTGGCATTAGTCTTTGTCTGCGAATGTGTGTGGGTGTATGTGTGTGCGTGTAAGTTTGTCCTACTGCCCTAATGAAATTACATGCGCGCCCCAACAAGCTGGCAGCCCGCAGAAAATGCAGCACTCACTACTACGACTACGCTTCATGCATGGGCACAGCCACTTCACACACACACACACACACATGCACACATGCACACGTATTGTGCTGCAGCAGAAGGACGCTGCGCATTATTGCAATTTTGTAAACACACACACGCATACAGTGCTAATGTGTGTGTGTGTGTGTGTGTGCTGTACAGTAGCAGCTCCACTTGAGAAATTGTTCCACACAGCACCAAGTGGAGGATCAGCGAAATGCAAAAATTTCGCTGCATACTTTTAGGCGGCAAGTATTAAAACTTTCTCAGCTAAGCCGCCATGCAAATACTTCTAGTATGTGCATATGTATGGGTGGATTTATTGCAAGCATCAGCTGTCTTTGCATTTTGTACGCTGTATTTATTATTAGCAAGCCACAAAACGCAATCTTATGTCTAATATATCTTAAAGCTCTTTGTGGTGAAATCTTTATAAATACTTCCTGTTAATTTATTTTAGATTTACCATTTTTTTCATTAAATTGCTGAAGAATTTCTGTAGTAGTTTCCTATATTTTAGTGCTTATATGACTAGATTTAGATAAAACTTTTAATCCTATGCTGGATATTAAAAGAAAGAAGCTTACATTTATAGAATTTATATCTGATTTAATTAGTATTCTGCAGCCAACAAGAAAGCAGCTTAAATTAATTATAATTGAGCAATGACTGTATGAAAACATAGTGATATCTCCAACTAATTAAAAGTCGCTATTTTTATACCTTTATGTCAAGATGCGTTGGTCAAGCATATTTGTGTGAATTTCTTATATGTAGATAATTATAGACTTAGTTTCATTATTATGCTTTTTAAATTGTGATGATATGGTACTATTTTCTTTCGTGTGAACGAGTTTTTCACTTAATAAAAAAAGAAAATGTAACGTATTTATTGTCTTTATTAATACTTTTAAAATTATTTTTTATTTTATTCAATTCGAGCATTTGTACTTTTTTATTTGTAAGAAATAAATCATTTTTATCATCATAAATATTTATAAATTATTATTTACTTTACTTCATAGAACCATTTATCCTTAGTACCGCAGCTTTTGCATATCTCTTTCGTCTATTATTTCGTTACCTACACAAAACTACAAAAAATTCCGCCACAAAATTGAGATATGCACTTAATTGTGCTAATAGTCTCTGCATAAAGAATCCAGGACAAAGAATTCGAAGTGAATTTTCTGTAGCATGCTTCTGGGCGCCATAAAATTTGAGCTCAATTGTTTCACACTGTGCTGCATTTTTGTATACTTTTGTAATTGAATTGAATTTGAAGCGTATATCATGCGAAATGTGTACAAATTGGGTGCGAAAAGTATAATTGCATTAATTAGTTTTTATTGCATGTGCATTGAACGGTGTAAAATGCGGCAGAAAAAAAGGCAACTTAATTAAAGCTGAACATTTGACGAGTTGAACCGATGCTTGTTGAACCATAATAAAGTTAAATTATTATCAAACGATTTGGCTAGACATCAAGGCAAAAGGTTGCAACTTTAGTTCATAAATTATCGTTGTAGTGAGCTAGTTTGTTGTAGCGAGCTTTCACTGTGCGCACACGATGCGAAGCTGTCGCGTCCCCTCCACACTGCATTTGTGCGCCCCTCTATTCGATTCTCAAACATTTTTGTTAGCCTGGTGTGTGCATTTTCATAAATTGCATTTAGCTGGCAAAGTTTTTGACACTTTGAGTTGATTTGATTTTTATTTGATGGGTGAGCTGCGGTGCGGATGTGAATGTGAATACGGGACGCGGATGCGGATGCGGGGCCAAGGCTGCACACACACATACACAAACACACTTACATCAAGGTGTCTGTGTGTGTGTGTGAGTGTGTGTAAACAAGCTAGAACGTAAGCTGGACAAATGGTTTGTAATGCACTTGCAGTTGAGAGTTAGTTGAGTGAAAGTTGACCCAGTTGGTGTTTTTTTTTGTTTTGCTCACGCTCTCTTTCTCCCTCTTCGCTTCTTCTCATATTTCTCTCAATGCATGTTCCTTCTTCTTTTATGGCAAATCCTTAATTCACACATACACACACACACACACACACGCATAGCGAAACCTTTTGGAAAAAAGCACGCATGTGGCATGTTTTGATGCTTGCCCCAAACGAGGGAAAGTATCTGAGTATACTTTGTTAAATTAATAACCGAAAGTTGGCCAAATGCTCCTTGTGAGCAGCCGCACACATGGAAATGTGTCAAACCTTTTGAGGCACATGGATGTTATATATATTTAATAAGCCTCATATCCATGTATAACCAAGTTCATCTATCTGTCTCTCTGTCTCTCTGTCGCTCGGTCTCTTGGTCTCTCGGTCTTTTCATCCCTGGGTCCATCTCATAAACAATATGAGTTAAAGTCGGGCAATTTGTTATGTAGAGCTACTCATATATTTATTCTTCAAACTTTCTTCCAAGTGCCTTCTTCCAAACAAACTCTACTCGCTCTCTCCCCCTTATAGCATAGCATAACGCAACGTTACGTTACGTATACGCCATGCTGGCGCTGACCTTTCATTGCATGTGTTTCATTCGTATCAACGTTCCTCACCACATTTTTACTACTTAAGTACTTGCCAAAGAAACTCGGGCTGACCTTAAAATGTTTGCCATCTCAGCTGACCACATTTTTGGGTTATAAATCTCAAAGAACAAAAACTTTTGCGAGTGCATTCAGTGTATGGCTTTATTTCCATCGTTTCACATCTCAAAGTAAAGTAACTTTATCACCCCCAACAGTTGCTTTTGAGTCAATAGTGATAACAGAATAGAAACGACTGGAATAAAAAACGATTTCTTTTTCTCTTATTAATAGTTGCAAATTAGAACAGTTTATTTAAGCAATATAAAATGATATTTTACAAGTTAAACTAGAAAGAAAAAGAGTACAGCACACGATTAAATCAAAGAAAATAAATTACATGTAGGCTTATAAGCTAATAATGATACTTTTCATTCATTTACACATCATTAAAAAGGATTATACTTGTTCAGTAATTCCCAATGTTTCTTTTCAGTTAATACCGTTGTCAACAAATTTTTGTCGTTCAACTAATGATTATTTAAATGCTGTGAAAATTTCATTGTGAAGGCGAAATCAAAGAAAAATATATATTTACTCAAATATTAAGACCAAATTCAAGGCTCATTTATTCAATACCAAAGTTCTTTGTGAATAAATATTGCGTTCAGCTCAGAACAAACTTGTTATTGATTATGAAGGTGTTACCCTAACATTTTAGATATTTTATTTTAGACATGACCAATTCCAATGTTGCACTTCCATATACTAGTAGTCAAAAAATATTAAATCATAACATAAAAGAATCAGAAGAAAAGAATCATTCATTTATATACCGAATTAGAAAGCTATAATTGAGAGTATTCGACTGTAACATACTTGCCACTGAGGTTTAGGTTAGGTTAGGTAGGACCGGCTGCCCCAGTACGGGGCAAAGCATAGACCAGTGGAGGTCCGTAGCTGAACCGGTAGCTTATCTACGTCTCAGAAATCGCGCAGTATGGATGCATTTTTGGCAAAAGCCAGCAGCATCCTAGGAGATAGCCGTGAGACGTCCCGAAGATCGTTGTGGCACGGCGAATTAAGGTATTTCAACCGGAGTCGGGATAACGCTGGGCATCTACAGAGAAGATGCTCAAGTGTTTCCTTAACCCCGGGTTCGTTGCATTTCCTGCACTGATCACTGTTCGTGATGCCCATCTTTACAGCATGGACAGCTGACATACAGTGGCCAGTTAAAATGCCTAGCATTAGCCTGCAGTCTTTCCTTGAAAGCTGCATGACGAATTTGGTTAAGTTTTTGTTAGTAGAGGCACACATCAGCCTTGCAGTTTTGCACGAGTTGGCATTACGCCAGCTCGCGTCCCACTGAAGTCTAGAGCGCACCTCAATTTCACTGCCTAGAGTTCGCAGGGATATCGGAACATTGCACATGTTGCCAACATCGAGCCCCACTCCCTCTTTGGCGAGAGTGTCTGCGATCTCGTTGCCATCGATGCCCTGGTGGCTTGGGATCCAATAGATTCGCACGACCGCAGATGCGTTCAGCGACTCTATTGCTCTTCTGCTGTCCAGGACAACTTTGGACTTGACCACATCAGAGTGCATTGATCTTATTGCAGCCTGGCTGTCAACAAAGATGTTAATAGAGGTGTGATCACGCTGAAAACCCCGAGCCAATTCGGCAGCCTTGCCAATGGCAAAAACTTCCGCCTGGAAGATGCTGCAATGGTCTGGGAGTTTATAGGATTGTTTGGAGACCGGGTCCGGGCAGTATACGGCCGCTCCGACACCATCATCCATCTTCGAACCGTCGGTGAAGAGGTTGAGGGCTTCGGGAATGCATAACCCTTCCCGCCAGCACTCCGGTTCCAAGAATATAGTGTTAATATGGTCAGTACTGGTAAGGGGATAGTATAGTCCAAGTCTCTACTAGTCTCCCTACCAATGGCGCTGTGACCATAGCCTAGCAGACCCAAATTGCCAGTAGCGGCAATCCGTAGGGACGATTTTGCGGCTATGGATTGCGCGTATAGGTGTAATGGTTCCACACCAGCTATTACCTCGAGGGCTTTAGTTGGCGTCGACCTGAGAGCGCCTGTGATACACAGTAGCGCTTGACGCTGTGTCCTTTCCATGATGGATAGGTACGTCCTTTTTTCAGTGGCCTGCCACCACACTAGAACACCGTAGGTGAGGATAGGGCGAACAACTGAGATGTATATCCACCGCATTAGATTAGAGAGAGGCCCCAAGTGCAACTAAGCATCTTCTTCGCCATGTACAAGGCTCCGGTGGCCTTCTTCACCCTTTCTAACACATTGAGCTTCCATGTCAGTTTGCTGTCCAGGACCACACCTAGGTATTTTACTGCTAGGCTCGGCTTTAGCAAAGTGCAGCCTATTTTTGGGACCACGCAGGTACCTTATACCTCTTCGTGAAGAGGATAAGGTCCGTTTTATCCGCGTTAATGCTGAGCCCGGCTGATTCGGCCCATGCTTTAACTTCCTGCAAAGTAAGTTCCATTACGGAACTAAGGGTGGTTGGGCATTTCCCAGTTATCAAAATGCTTATGTCGTCAGCATAGGCAATTAACTTGGGGCCCGTCTAGTAAATTTTAGAAGTAGGCTATTTACGACCAAATTCCAAAGGAGAGGCGAGAGAACCCCACCCTGGGGAGTGCCACCTCGCACTACCTTTGTAATGGCCGCATCGCCCCACGTAGCCACCACCCGCCTGTCACAAAGAAGGCGGTTGACCCATCTGTGGATCGCTGGTGCCGTGTTAATTGAGGTAAGGCCCTTCATAATAGCATCAGTGGTGACGTTATTGAAGGCGCCTGAAATGTCAAGAAATGCACCCAAGGCATATTCTTTATAGTGGTCCGCTTTTTATATGGAGGCTACTAGAGCATGGAGAGCAGTCTCAATGGACTTGCCCTTTGTATACGCATGCTGATTTGGGGACAACAGATGCATTGAGTTGCTTCTGATGTGCAAATCAAGTAGCTTTTCCAATGTTTTAGCAGGAAAGAGGTTAGGCTGATAGGCCGAAAGTCATTTGGGACCACATGACTGCATTTGCCCGCCTTGGGCAGGAAAATGACTTTCGAGGTCCTCCAAAGAGTGGGGATATGACCCCATGCAAGGCACGCCGAATAGATACCCGATAGCCACGGAACAATCGTGGGCTTGCTGGCTTGCAGCATTGCTGGCGAAAGTCCATCGAGACCGGGCGACCTGACCTTCGCAAAGGAGTTGATAGCCCAAATTATTTTGTTATCTGTAATTAGACTGGCAGGGAGTCTCATAACTGGGAGACTAGGAAAGAGCTGCCAGTCACTATTCTCTATTCCAATACATCCTGGAATGAGTTGAGAGCAGTGCTTCAAGAGTTTCAGCACTGCTCTCCGTCCACGCTCCATCGCCCGACTTGAGCAGACTAGGACTGGAAGCCTGCTTGGACAGCAGCTTCCTCAGTCTGGAGGTGTCTTTGATGTTATCCAGGTCCGAGCAGAAGGTTCTCCATGAAGACCTTTTGATGATCGGATCATCTTCTTGTACGACTTCAGGAGAGACCTATACTCGTCCCAGACATATTCGTTGTCCGCCTTCTTAGCAAGTTGAAACATGCTAGTAAGCTCTCCACGTAGCGATGAGAGATCTGGGTTCCACCAGGGTGGCTTCGATCTTCTCGTCGGTCTTGAGAGTCTACAAGATTGGCGAAACGCTGAAAGTAGTCCTGCAGAAAGGACATTGACATTAGTTTCTAGGTCCTGCACCGAGTTGATGTTACCCGGCGAACCAAGAGACTTGGAAACAAGGCTAGAGAATTTCGCCCAGTTCGTGTTACGGGGATTTCTGAACGGCTGAGCCGCAGGTACCCTGTTAAAAGGAATGGTAAATTGAATGTACTTATGGTCCGAGAAGGAGGGTCTGTCCAGGACCCTCCACTCTTCAACATTGGTACACTCAGTTGAAATCGTTAAGTCCAGCACATTACTGGAGGTGGGACCTACATAGGTAGATACCTCACCCCTGTTGGCTAGTCTAAGCTTATGGTTAAGGATAAAATCAAGAACTGACTCACCCCTGTCGTTGATGTCGGGACTTCCCCAGACGCTATGGTGGGCGTTGGCGTCCGTTCCGATAATAATATGCTTATTGGAGGAGCAGACCATGTCCACCAGCCTCCGCAGCTCGTCAGGTGGAGCCGGCTTGTCGTGGGCCATATAACAGGATGCCAGCAGCAAACATCCTTCACGGCTCTCCAGCACCACCACGGTTAGATCGTCGTTGCTGTAATTAGGTAGTAGATGAGCTTTTAGCCCCTTCTTTACAAGGATGGCAGTTCTCGATCTGCTTACCAATGTCGGGACGTATAAATCATAGTTGGGCGACTTCAGTCCAGCCACCGTGTTGCCCGACGCTATCCACGGTTCTTGGACCAAAGCCGCGTAGGCGGACACTTCCTCCAGGGCAAGGAGTAGCTCCGCCGAAGCCGTTTTGGATTTATGGAGGTTGAGTTGCAGCACACTCATTAGAGGTTAGCAAACTCGCGGGGGGGCCCGTCTCCATGGACAGTTCCTCCCCACCTCCTCCGTCTTGTCAGTCAGGCTGAGGTGCTGGGTGGCGTCGGTCACGCTCTCGAGACCGAGATCTGCCTCAACCTCCCCAGACCTCAGCGTGTGTGTGTCCTTGTCGTTCGGATGACGTTTCTTGAGGCGAAGGTACACGCTCCCTAAGCCCCACGCCATCTTCCCATTGCGTTTGTATAGCAGATCCTCGGCCTCCTTGTTGATCTGAATGATCACGTGCTGCCCACCACTGGGTAAAGGTTCATCAACCTTCAGCACGGACCAATCACTCGTCGGTATGGCCGGGTTCTGCTTTTAAGCAGCTGAAGCGCCCGCTCTCCTGGACAACTATTGGGAAAAGGACTTTCGCCTTCGGCATGGACGGAATATTATTCCTGTCCACCACGTCCAGCTTGGCCCCTCCCACAGCCCGTCCAGTTTGGGTACGGTCGCTTGCAGCCACTGCAATGTTGGGTCGTCCTTGCATGTCAGGATCTTGACACCATTCAGCCAGCCAGTGCCTTCGAATGTAGGCATTGGACTGTCTGGGACATTCTCCATCCTGACAAACAGTGCGTCGACCAGCTTACTATGGGTCAACCGCCACCGCTCTGCAGACATTTTCCCGTTAGGGTCCCTCTGTCTATGAGAGCAACGGCGAGATGCCGCCTGGCAGTTTCAGCAACCGTTGCTCTCTGTTTCGTCCTGTTCGAGTCCGTGTTGGTGGAGCCAGGTGCTCGCAGCTTCTTGCTCACTGGAGCCCCTTGCTTGGGACTCTCAGCGGACCGTTGGCGCTTGCTTGCCATGGACTCCACCTTGTTGTTGGCAGGGCCGGTAGAACCGGTCTGCACTTTATTGTCTTTTGGAAGGGGGCTAAGTTGGTTTTCCCGCATCCACGTGTTGGCCCAGGCAAGCCTCTCCTGGTCCTTGACGGACAGGTTAGCTACGCCACTAAGCCTTGCGTGAATACGGGTCGCCGCCCTATTTTGGCCTTCTCCTTCAGCCCCCGTGCCCCGCTGCGCAACCTTGGAGGTGCTGGCGATAGGCAGGGGTGACTGAAGAGGAAGACGTTCCCCTCCACCGTAGAAGTTGGCGCAGCGCTCTTTTGGTCCGTGTCGGTTAAGACCACAGCACCCGCGCGCACCAACCTCGAATTTTTGGTGGCAGTGTTGTTACAACTGATACGGCCTGCTCCCGCCGCCTCAGAGGTGTGACCGCTGGCGACACGCAGAGAGGATCTCTCCCCCCCGTGCCCGCCGGTGGTAGCAGTCACGCCTTCCACCGACGTTTGGGCTGACATCCCAGCCCGAGTTGAATAGTTTAAAGAGTCCATTCCGAGACCATAGTTGGCTAATTTTGTTCTTGGGAGCCCCCCATAGCGTTTTCAGTCTGACCGCCAGACACCTCGTACCATGGATTCTGCTACTTATCTTCAGGCAGATGCCCGAAAGATAAGGAACAGAGTCCTCAGCTAGGATCTGCAGTTCCTGAAATATCGACGTATAGTAGAGATCTGCTACCCGTTGACACTGAGGTAATACAGATCCTACCCAGCCAGCACCCTCGGGGAGGGTTCAGCAGAGGATTTTTGCCAGCCACTGAGGTTTAATAAAATCAAAACAATGTCAAAGAGGTATTATCATTAAAATATACTTACAAAAATACTAAATACTACTACTTACAAAAAAATACTAAATTACAACAAATTAGTAGTCCAAAAGTACCAAAAGCAGTATTTTATATACTGAAATATACCAAATATAACCTTCAGTATATTTGTTTATTTTTATACCCGCTACCCATAGGATAGAAGGGTATTATAACTTTGTGCCGGCAGGAAATGTATGTAACAGGTAGAAGGAGGCATCTCCGACCCTATAAAGTATATATATTCTTGATCAGCGTCAACAGCCTAGACGATATAGCCATGTCCGTCTGTCCGTCTGTCCGTATGAACACCTAGATCTCAGAGACTATAAGAGATAGAGCTATAATTTTTTTTCGACAGGATTTGTTCAAGTTTGTTTCAAATGTTTGCCACGCCCACTTCCGCCCCCGCAAATCAAAAAAAATCGAATAACAAGTGTAATTTTAAAGCTAGAGCTACGAATTTTGGTATATACAATAATTATTGTAGTAGTTATGATTCCTGAAAATTTGGTTGCGATCAGATTGTGGAAGTTATTAAAGAAATACTTTTGTATGGGCAAAAACGCCTACTTACTAGGGTCTGAGTTGCTTTGGCCGACAATCTGGCACATTGTGCCGTTTATGGTATATTTTGAATGGTGTACTATATCGATATACCAAACATACCATTTGGTATATTTTTAGTATTTTTTTAGTATTTTCGGTATATTTTGAAAATGATACCGCGATATTTTGCCTTTATTAAAAATGGGTTGCGGGTATTTCACAGTCGAGCACACTCGACTGTAGCTTTCTTACTTGTTGATATGCTACTTTAGTATATTTTACGAATAATAAGTTGTTCCTACTGAATAAATACTTTTCCCATCATAATTATTGAGGAAGGTTTTGCCTTACTATAGAAGTAAGTTAAAACATACTATACAAATATACCGAAAAAATACTAATACACAAAATTAACATACCGAAAAATACTGAAATATACCAAACGCCATGGTTTCTACAATGATAGACATGCTTCAGTATATATTTTTTTTAGTATTTTGTGGTATACTTATTTGGTATATTTTAGTGTTCGGTTGTTGTAAAAGTAGGCTTATATACTTCACATATCAAATATGCGATTCGTACAAATCTAGGGACAAAGAAATCGAATCGAATAAGGTGAAAAGTGTTTGTAAAATGCGAATCGAAGCTTTAATATCCTCTAGGATATCCCGTAATCTTTCGCTCATGCTGCAGATAGTTTGTCAACTCATTTCGATAACTGAAATTTATCGAGAGGAATTGAAAGCAACAGCGCTGGGCCTTAAATAACAATACGAGACGAGTGCGAGACGATGCCTTCCAACTTGTTGTGCGACGCCACACACACACACACACACACACACACACACAAAGGAGACGCAGAAAGAGAGAGAGAGTAAGACTAAGAAGAGATGATGAGGACGAGTAATCGCACATTGAGCTGTGACACCGATAGCGAGTGAGCCAGCGAACGAACGAGCGAGCAAGCGAGCGAGCTCTGTAATCCACTTTATCATTTGGATGAGCTCTGCTCTGCACTCCTCAAACTTAACTGAACTGAACTCGACTCAACTTAACTCTCTGCTTTACTATGATGATGATGTTTTCTTGGGAGGAAGAGGAGGATGAGGAGGGGAATTCAAGGAAAGGCGACGAGGGTTATTTGCACGTTTCGGCCCGTTTCCGAGTGGCAGCGCTGTGCAACCGCGTGTGGCACCACCGCGTGTGGCAGCGTGGCACAACGTAACTCATTTGCCACGTTGCTTTATTGCCATCTTTATTTGCCATTGGCCGTTGCCGCTGTCGTTGCCGCCGTACGTGCCTATTAGCTGGAACGTGTTTCATTTCTCTGCCTTCTGACTTCTTCTCAGCCCTCTGCTCTCTGTCCTCTGTCCTCTAGCCTCTAGCATCGTTGCAACTCGTTGGACCTGATGCCACGACTCCTAGAGTGTGCCCAAATGAGCATGCCAATGGTCTTGTAATTCTCAACTGATTCTGATTAGTGTGTGCTCTTGAAAACGTAACGCACAACACACACACAATATAGTACAATGAGTTCTCGAGTATCTCAGCGATATGCTTGTAAGTTCTCATTTCGATTCGATTCGATACGATTTCGATTTCGATTTCGTTTCATTTCATCTCGTTTAGTTGAAATCAGGTTCGCATTGATGCATTGAGCTCTTTCTTTCTCTCTTCCCGTGTCGCTCGCTATCTCTCTCTCTCTCAGCTACATTAATAACACATTTTCATTTTCCTCTGCAATTTTACGCTTCAACATCTTTCCATCTCGTTTTATTTTTCACTTATGAAACTTGTTAATTTTGCACTTTGGGGCACAATTTGGTTTTCCCTTTCAATTTCTGAACCTTTTTATTATGCCTCAACTCTATTAAAAATGTGCAAAAGGGTTTTATAAATAGCCAGTCAACGGCCTCTCTTTAACACTGAGCTCAACAAAGTGAATTTATTCGTGGTGTGCATCACATTCTTCTTTATTTTTCCCCCAATTTTTGTCTGCGTTTGTAAACGATTATTTTTAGCCAAGTTTGGAATGTTGGTCTCTTTATGCTAGCTGGCGGCAGATTAATTTGCTTTTTAATTGAGGAAGTCATTGCTCCTTTTATGTGCAATCCAATTAAAACTAATTTTAAATTATATTCTAGTGTTTTTTAATATTAAATATAATTCCATTATACTATAGATGAAAGAGAATCCATAATTAAATATCAGAATTTATTACAATTGCCGAAAATCATTTTCTCAATAAATAAATAGATGTATTTTAAAATTAAAATCAAATGTAAGACATCGATTTTTAATGGGGAATTAAAACAAATTTCAAATTATATTCAAATTATATTCTTGCGCTTTTTAATATCAAATATAATTTCATTAAACTTTCAATGCAACAAAATCATAAATATATATGCTTATCTAAAGCAAATATAAAATTAATCTATCTATCTATAGAGGAATCTAATTAAATTTGGCATATTGATATAGTACTACATTTAAAATATACCATTGAGTGCAAAATATACTAAATTGTCAGCCAAAGTAACTGAAATTCGTAGTAAGTAGACATTTTTCACATACAAAAGTATTTCTTAAATATCTTCTACAATTTTTATCTCGTTAATTGGATATTTAAGAAGTATAATTAAATACGAGACATGATATTAAGAATTTAATTAAATTTAGTCAATAAATACAAAATGTAGACAATTACTGATTACAAGTCAAAAATACATGATAGGGGTATTTGTATGAAGTTCAAATAAAATACAAATATTTACTGACTTAACTTAAATATCGATTGTATAACATTAAATCAATATTTTGATTTCATTTTAGATATTTCTATTTACTTGCATTTAGTTATTTGCGAAGGAAGCATATGATGAATATGTTTCGTTTATTTTTTTTATTTGGGTATCTCGAAGATACTTTGTTGGTTGCCTTCTAGGTTGATTTTGGAATAAGTGAATCAATTGGGACGCCAGCGAATCAATCAAATTTCCATTTTTCTATCCCTTTTCTGCTGTTGCTGCCGAACATTTTTGGTGAATTTTCATTTAATTATGAGCCTCAACGGCAAATTGATTGTACTCGCATCGAATGAGGGGGAGGAAATACTTGACAACTACTTGGCTACCCCTTTTCTTTTCTTTCTTTCTTTTTTTTTTTTTTTTGTTGTATCTTCTTGTTGGCCTGCAATCAATCACATTGATTTTGGTCGCCCGGAACTGAAACCGGTTATCAGCTGGACCCAAAATGAAAGGGCGCAAATAAAATAACACAAAAAAAAAAAAAAATGAAAAGATGAAAAAAATAATAAATAAATGTACATATACATGCAGAAAATTGCCAACTTGTCTTGTCTAAGTATAAGTATACTGTGTTTCCATATTGTGAAACTGCCTCCCACACACACACACACACGTACACACATACACAAAAAAGTAGGCGCATATTAAAGTCATGGTAAATGCACACTTGGGACTGCGCTCGACATCGTCTCAGACTCCGTCTCCGTCTCCGATGCTGTCTCTCTCCTCCTCCGCCTTAGTCGCTTCATTCAACTCCATTTCAGTCCCCACATCTCCTTCTCTGTTTCGGTCTACGCCTTCGTCTCGCTTGCCATCTACACTGAAAAAAATACTAAGCTAGAATCGAATCATGTCAGTAAGATATAGTCGAGTGTGTTCGATTGTTAGATACCCTCTTCCCATTTTGAATAAGAGCAAAACAGTGTCATATTATTCTTAAAATATATCATATCATACCTAAATATACCAAAGGCTATATTTGGCATATTGATATAATACTACTTTCAAAATACACTATAGACTATAAGACCATAGTATTTTTTTTATAACTTCTTTCATGAATCAAAAATACTGTAGGTGTGACATAAATTTGACTAATTTGATCTGATCGGGTTTTAACATTCATCGGAAAACTAGACCATATCATTAAAAATAAGAAATCCTAGCAAATATTATTATAAGACTAGATTTAGGCTACAATAGATTAGGTTACGATCTGAAATAAATACAAATTTAAAAAATAGTTAAATATATTTAATATAAACATAAATATAATAATATAAATATGCATAATTCTCTGCCGAAATTACAGCGAAAAACACATAAACTGAAACAATTTTAATAATAAGTAAAGGTTATTCTTTTATAGCTCTAGCTTAGCGCTATATTTAGAGCTAAGATTTATTTTAGGATCGTTTTTCTGTTCTCTGATAAATATATAAGTCCGTTAATTGTTTATAAAAATATACAAATAATTCCAAAATCATTCTTAATAAAGAGCAAATCAAGAGCTATAAGATTAATCTTTATTAAAAAAAAAAAGAAAATGTTTTTTTTTAATTTAGATGACAATAACCTATATATGTATATATACATATAATATATGTATAATAAATCAATATTTTTAATGTGGTCTGAACAGAGTACGATTTATTTTTTTATTAATAGGAACTTGATCGTACGCACTTTGGAGATTAAAATTCATAGTATCAAGATACAAAATCATGATTTAATAACTTATTGTTTTTCTCAGTGTACTTCTTGCTCATCTGCGTTTGGGACTTCTGTTTCTGCTCCTACTCCTGCTTCATGCTCAACTCTGTCTCGGTTCCTTTGGCTTTTTGCGTGCGTCGGACATGAGGCATGTCAAATAGTTGTCAATTATTTTTATTACAATTTCCCTTTTGTGTATGTGAGTGTGTGTGTGTGTGCATGTGTGTGTGTGTGTCTTGACTTGACTTTTTATGCTCTGAACGCCGCCCAACTCCAGCTGTGCTTTGCAACTTGCGGCAGCCCCAACTTTTCGGTTTTTTTTTGTTGGTTGTATTTTTTAAATTTATTATTTGGCTGCGCGCGTCCTTTGTTGATTGCGCTGTGCGTTGTCCTTGCGCCTTGTGCTTGAGTTCGTGCTGAGTTCAGGCATTGGCTTAATTGGCATTCAGCACTGCAATTGTATGTGTCTGTGTGTGTGTGTCTGTGTGAGTGTGTATTTTTTATAATTTTGCCATTTCTTTGCGCCTCACATTGCATACACATTTGGCACTTTTCTTTTTTTATGTTGTTGTTGATGCTGCTTTCATTCGCATTGTGCGCCGCTCTTCCTGTCATTCGCGTAATTGTATGACTGTATGCGTGAGTGTGTGTGTGTGTGTGTGTGTGTGTTAGAGTGCGTGCGTGTGTGTGTGTGCCATTTCAAGCGGCTGAGACTGCGAAGCGCGTTACCTTTTTGTTGGCAGCCTTAACAACAAAATTCAAATCCAGCGGAAGTAATTTGACGCACACGCGAAAGGGGGAAGGGCCACGCCTCTTGCCTCTTGCTCCGTGACCCCCTTCAGCCACTCGACATCTGTAATGCTTTACACAAAAAGAGGCAGCCAAGCAGCAGCAGCAGCAACAGCAGCTGAAGCTGAAGCTGAAGCTCCAAGTGCCGACCGAGTCCACGTTCATCATTTTGAATGGGAATTGACAGGCAGCGAATGCCAACTGTTGGCACTCGGAACTGACGAATTGAGGAACTGCGGAACTGAGCAGCAGCTGCTGCTGCATGGGATGCTGCCAATTATGTGCGTGCCACGCTGCCAGCTGCTAAGTGCCACACACACACACATACATATATAGAGAAAGGTTCACATATGTTCGCGCATTTCGTGCTGCATACTTTCAGGCGTCGTTCAGATTTTATTTGCCTCAATTAAATATTTCAGCTAATTAGCCTACACTTTGCACACACTCACACTCACAGTCGCCGTCGCAGTCGCTGTTGATTGATGTAAACCGTTAAATAATTATGTCAGTCCAGCACTCATTCAGTCAGTAAGTCACTCAGTCAGTAAGTCAGTCAGTCAGTCGGTGTCTGAAATGCAAATCTCTTCGCACTCTCTCACACAAAAGGCACAAAAACGCGGCGTCGTTTTGCAAATGAGGCGTGTGGGCTACGCATTTTTTACAAATTCCATTCGAATGGCAGACAAATACCGTCTCTTCTGCTGCTGCCGCCTTTGAGTGGGTGATTTGCTGATTTGTGTTGACTTTTGTAGGCGCGCGCGCTCAATGCTCAAATGATTCGATTGAAATTTGATGAATACAAAACGCACGAGTGAGTGTTATTCACAATCTCATTATCACATTCGCATTTGCCAGCTCAAGAATGTCATTGATTACACCAGCTGTTTTCTTTTCTCTCTCCCTTCTCCCTTCTCGCTTTTCTCTTTTAATGAATATTCCAAGTACACGCTTACATATTTAATGCGATGAATTGCTCATCGATTGCATATCGATAAAATATGCAAGTACTTCAAATGCTAACACCGAGAGGAGGCGATGAAAACTTTAAAGAGAATACGAGACGATTATTTGAATTTAATTGATAGCTCAACGATTCGTGTTTGTTAAACTTAACTGTTGCTTGGCCATTTCGCAGAAAAATCATTACCAATAGATTCAATTTCAATGACAGAAATATATACTGATTGTAATTCAATTTAATTATGGTAAAGTTTGAAAAGTTTAAACTTATATTTAGTATGTAAACTAAGTTGACAGGTATATGTATTATCATTCTAGTCAAGTTGTTCGTATTGACTCTATAATCGAAAATAAAAAAAAAAAAAAATGGGATTGTATTCCTAATCGAAAGCGGTTGAATCTTTGCAACCAATGAACTTCGCACTTAGATAAACAGTTTGTTTAAAAATATTGTTTGCTTACCTCAGTACACATTTATGTTATTTAATTTAAGTAATTGAAGCAACTTAGTATCAAACAAGTTCAGCAGCAAAGTTATGCGACTACTTGCATAGTTTGTTGCAGTTCACACTTCGCTTTTCTCCAAACGACTTTGAAGGCATTCAATCAGAGCATAATCGAATAATCGAGCTAAAAAATGAACCTCAATTGATTGCGCTCAGCGCAATCTTAATTGTGACTTCTGGTCATTACTCAGCCGAGTGCAGTTACCTGCAGCTTGGCAGCTGCTTGGTGTTATCGCTTAATGCTGTGAAGGCTCAGGCTGAAGCAAAAGATAATTTAAATAAATTTAAGTCGCCTGCTGCAAGCGGCGATTGCATTAGTTTGCCGTCGTCTGATGAGGAAAATTGTGTTCGCCAAAAGCAAAGGCAACAGCAAAGGCAACAGCAAAGGCAACAGCAACTTGCAGCTCGCAACTGGCAACGAGCAGCCATTAATTTTCATTGCCGCTCGTTGCCGTTGCCGTTGCCGTCGCCGTCGCCATTAAAATACTTTTCAATTTTTCAAAAGGGGGCACGAAATTTCTGACATTGAAAAATTATCCGGGCAAGGGATAGAACGGACAGACTGACAGACGAACAGACTGACGACATGCACCACGTGGAATAAATAGGAGCTGTGCAGAAAAAAGGGAAAAACAAATAAGAGAAAAATATAAATGTTGAGTGAAAAACAATATGCCAAAGCGGCGACTGCGGCCTCGAACTGGATCTGCAAATTACTGCTGCTGCTGCTGCTGCTGTGATACTCTGTGAAATTGCGATACTTACTCGACGTCCTAATGAGGGGGTCAAAAAGTGCCAAAGAGCTGCCCGACCCGATGATAGGTAAATAAAACCAAAACACAATCAGCCCTAGGCTATCGGCTATCGGAGAAAATCGCAGCTGTTTGAGATGCTGTGGAATTGCTGCTGCTCCTCTCTTTCGGTTCGTTGTCACCCCTTTTCAAGAGTGTGAGAGAGAGAGAGTGGGGAGGAAGGGTGAGGGACAACGGCTGTGTTACATTTCCATCAAATGGATGGCAAACTTGTGCTGCGCTGCGTTGCGTTGCGCTCAATTCAATTATTCAGCAAACTAGAAAACTTTAATGGATGCGCTCGATGAATCGAGTGTACTGAACCTGAGGACTGGGAGCAACTCATTTTCATTTTCATTTTCACGTTTCACGTTTTCAAATGCGAAGCGAAAGACAAAAGGCTTGACGTGGTTTATGCATAATTTCACAACTGCCAACTTGACCTATATCTTTATACCCGCTACCCATAGCGTAGAAGGGTATTATAACTTTGTGCCTGCACGAAATGTTTGTAAAAGGCAGGCGGTACTAGGAGTATGTATATTTTTGACCTGTCTGTCCGTCCGTCTGTATGAACACCTAGATCTCAGAGACTATAAGAGATGGAGATATAATTTTCAGCAGCACTTGTTATGTTTACAAGCAGATCCAGTTTCTTTCAAATTTTTGCCACGCCCACGCCCAGTGCAATTTTAAAGCTAACTACTACTAACTATGGGTCTTAGTTGCTTTGGCCGACAATCTGGTATATTTTGCATTCTATTGTATATGTTGAATGTAGTATTATATCAAATATACCAAGTATAACGTTTGGCATATTTTAATATTTTTACGGTATTTTAATTTGGTATATTGTACAACTGTGCGGTATAATTTTAAAAATATACCAAATTAAAATTCCGCAATACGTCTGAATTATACCAAAGGCTATATTTAGTATATTAATATTACGCATTAAAAATATAACATAGAGTTTTGCTGTTATTCAAATTAGGTAGCGGGTATGTCACAGTCGAGCACACTACACTGTCGCTTTCTTACTTGTTCATATTTCACATTTTGCGCTGCAATTGAAGCGGATTTGATGAGCAAAACTTTTGTGATTTGCTTGAATAATGCACAAAATTCGAGCTGATTGTTAAAGATGTGCTTGATGTGGTTTTATGCTTCTGACTACAATTGAAATAACAATCCATTAAATAGCCGACATGCATAATATTACGTATACGCACAGTTTGAGGTTGATTTCCTGTTGTTCTTCTGCCAATTGCACAGCAATTTATTAAGTCGAAATTCATTCTTTGGTTTTTCATGTTTTCGTGCATCACTAGCAACAAACTGCAAATATTACGTATACGCATTGCTGACCATGCACTGTGCAGCTGTGGTTTTTCTTCATTTATTCGCAACTAATAATCTCGTCAAGCTGTCGAATATTCAATTACACAGCATTTTGGCAGATTTGTAACTTAATTGATTATTAAACACATTAAGTATACGCCTGGCTATGCAGTTGATATTAAGTATACGACCAGTGTGTGTCTCTCTCCTTTGAAGCGCTATTCACTTTGCAGTTGCAGGCCATATTCCAGGGTAGCTTTAATGCAGCGATTTATCTCTCGTTGGCGGCATTAAGTATACGTCTGGTGTGGTTAGCAGCACTCAAGCAACGTCAGTAGCCAATTGGCCATAAACATTCCATTGGCATCCTTTGGGAAGCAGACACCCACAGCCACACACATACGTGCAACAAAGAAGTTCAGAGGAGGCACTTAAAGCGACAGAGCCACAGGAGTGCCATCCATCCGATGGAATCCTTGAGGCAGCAAGTCAAAGCCGCAAGCCGCAAATCGAAGCGGAAAATGCATTAAAAATTCAAACGCCTTTTTCTCACTCTCTCTTTCTCGCTCTCTGAAATGAGAAGCGCGTTGATACTGAAGTAATGTGACGCGGGACACATCATGCATCATCATGTTGCTGCATGCAGCAAAGCGAATCGAAGCTGAAACCGAAACAGAAAGAGGAACAGAAAGAGAATGAGAAAGAGAATGAGAAACCGAAACTGAAACTGAAACGAAAGACAAGCGATTTCCCAAGAGTTCACTTTATTTTCGGAGATGATAATAATTGTATTGTGCTCCGTTAGGTTACGCCTGCCTGACTGCCTCTTGTCCTGGTCTATCCTGTGTCCTATGTCCTGTGTCTGCCTGGGCTGAAGGATGTGCAACGCCTTGGGATCATGTAATTGCATTAATCTTTGCTCCACACGCTGGCAAAAACAGTTTTTTAATTGAATTTACCCATGTGGATGCTATTCACTTATTTGCATGCAAATGGGGTTGAAGAGAGACAGCGAAAGAGAGAGCATAAGAGAGAAAGAGAGCAAGAGAGCAAGAGAGAGCGACCCTTTGAGAGCACATAAATCAACCTCAACTCAGCTGTAGCTAAGCATTACTCAAAGCAATTCACTTCGATTCGATACGCAACACACGAAACAAAAGGCGTCAAAACAGTTGCGAAATCCAAGCATCCAAAAGCATCGCATAACATTAAATAGGATATAGCGGGGATATTGTATAGTAGACGGGTTGGCACATTTTATTTATCACTTGCTTTGTAAGAAAATGAATCTATTTGAAACACATTTTGGGAAATTCGCATAAAAGTCAAAGTCTTATTAATAGTCTGTTGAGCAAGCTTTCAATAAAGAATGAAATGCAATAAGTAAATAGAAAAGTGAAAAAAAAATGCCGAGCAAATAATAAATAATAATGACAATAAATCGAAATAAATATAAATACACTTTATACACAAATTTGAAGTTGCAATCTTAATTTTATAAAAAAAGCAAAGTTCGAACTGAAAACTGCTCCGTTCAGAGTTTATTGCCCAGGCAAAGCCGATGCGCTAGTCAAAGAAAGCACAACATTTATTTTATGGCTGCATTACAGATTTGATGACAAAATCATAACATGGCTGCGTCTCCGTCCCCCCTCCGCAGCTCGTGACCCGGCGACAAAAAGAGCATTAAAGATATATAGCTTTCGAAATAAACGTATAAATGCGAGATCGTAGGCCAAGGCGATTGCGATTGCGAATCTCTTTTGCCCAAAAGCCTTTTTCAAGTGCCAAAATTGATTACGCGCGGAAGCAAAGCGAAAGCGAGGGAGAGAGAGAGAGAGACAGAGCAAGAGGGCGGCTTATGCGGCGTATGAGCGATTTGGCTTGAGGACTTCCGCTTGCAAAGCAATTGATACAAAATCATGGCCACAATTTGTGCAAATTGCTTTATCGTCGAGCACTGAAAGTGAAAGTGAAAGTGGCAGGGAGAGTGAAAGTGAAAGTGGAAGCCTGGGCCCAAAAAGCGCTGACGAAAAATGTTGTCATGTTTATGCATGAGCATCAGCAGCATCAGTGTTCTCTTCCACCTTCGTCCTTCCTCTGCACCCTCACTTATTAGCCGAGCAACTCTTGGGGTATGCTCGACTAGCTTTGCATTTGATGCGAGGTATTTGCGTATCGTGCATACTTTCGCTACACCTTTTTTGTGCTGTCCGCGACTTTTGATATTGTATAAAACGGTTTGTTGATGCTGCTGCCGTTGTTGCTGTTGGCTGGCAGCTTCTGTTTGTGGTTGACTGGTTGAGTAACCCGGCATCAGGCATCAGGCATCAGGCATCAGCAAAAACCATCAGTCGACTTGTCCTTGTTGTTGTCCATTCCCTGGCCCTGGGCTCATGCAAATGACGCTCCTAATTTATGCTGCGGTTCGGTTACACATTTCCATGGAGCTCACTTGGGAGCAGACAGACAGACGAACAGCAGGACGGACAGACGGACGGAAAGACTGTGGGAACTGCGGGCAGCTGCTGCTTGACCTACTGCGGCATTTGGAATCACTTAAGTCGTTCCACATGCACGAGTCAACATTTGGCTAAGCTTCGGGATCTCGCATGTCCGTCTACTCTAGTGTGTGTGTGTGTGTGTTGTAGTTGTGGTTGTAGTCTCAATTCATCTTAGGCTTCGTCTTAGGCTCATCATATTCATAACTCAAGCGATGCCCTGACAGGCATTGGAATTCATGTAGACGACAATGCGACAAACACAAAGCCATCGCACAATTGAACCAGAGAAGACAACTAGACAAGGGTAACAGCAGCAGCAGCAGCAGTCGAGGCATCAGCTCGAAACAGGCTACTTAGTGGCCGAAGCGTTTGACATAATCGCTGATGAGGGATTGCTTCTATTCCCCTAGCAAAGGGAAATCAGAAAGAAAACAAGTAAGAAAGCTACTGTCGAGTATGCTCGACTATGAGATACTCGCTACCCATTTTGAATAAAAGCAAAACAGTGCGGTATTTATTTTAAAATATACTTTGTTAATATACCAGAAAAATGCTAAAAATGTATGCAAAATTCCAATTTAGGTATATTTCTATAGTACTGCATTCAAAATATACCGTACGCTGTGAAATATACCAAATGGTCAGCCAAAGCTAGTAAGACTCGTATTAAATAGGAGTTTTCTCCCATATTAAAGTATTTCTTAAATAACTTTGACAATTTTTATCCAAATTTTTGAGATTTTAATTATAGTGATTATTCTATGTTCCAAAAATCGACTCTAGCTTCAAAATTACGTTTGTTATTCGATTTTTATCGATTTGTGAGTGAGGTAGTGGGCGTGGCAAAATTGTAAAAAACAAACTTGAAAATGATATCTCTATCTCTAATAGTCTAATAGATCTAGGTATTCATATGAACGGACGAACAGAGGAAGGGACCGACGGACACAGCTATATCGTCTCATCTGTTGACACTGATCAAGAATATATACAGGCACAAAGTTATAATCCCCTTCTACCCTATGGGTAGCGGGTATAAAAACACAGAGGACTGTCACAAAAAAAGCAGCAAAATGAACATCGAATACGCTTGCTGCAGTATCAAAGGCAGTAAATTAAATATAAATACAAAATATTGTGCAATATTCAGTAAAAAATTGGTTTTCATAAAATAAATTATAGTTCAACAAATTTTACAAAAAATCAAGAGAAGAGCGTGTTAGTTAAGCAAAATATTGAGCTGAATTTTGGAAACACAAATTTATAATATAAATGCAAAATATGCTGCAATATTCAGTTAAAAAAATAATTGCCAAAAATGATTTTTAATGGAACAATTTTTAGTTCAACGAATTTAAGAAATGAGGTGAAAAACTTTCCACTTAAGCAAAATATTGAGCTGAACTGTATGCGAATTGACAATTACTTTGTAGAGTATGTTGATAAACTGCTTAACCTGGATTTTATAATACAAATCTGTTAAGCAGTTGTAAGAAGTGCTTTAGGAGTAGCTAAGAAACAAAGACAAAGGCATCAACTTAATGTCTGTGGGCACAGCAAAGACAAGAGATTATTTTATGGCAACGTAAATTGTGGCAACAAAAATTCAATGCAGAAAATAATTAATCTTGTATTAAATTTTTGATAAATTTTCGAAAATGTGTTAAGACCAAAAACTTTTTTCGAAAAGCTGAAAGGTGAAATGAAAGTATTTTGTGCATTTAATCCAAGAAAAGCCAGAAAAGTTTTGTTAGATCCCCGAAAATGAATTCAGTTCATGGCAACTTCGAGTATGTCGAAGAAATGTTTTAAAGTTTTTAAGGGGGGCTGCCACCTTGCTTGGATTTGCATAAGCCCATCTGGCAACGCTGCATAAATCAGTCGCAACTTATCGATGCCAATTATCGATTGGAAATTGATTATCGCCAAGCAAACTGACCTCAATAACTGTGCAAAACAGAAACATAAAAAAAAGAAGAAATGCGAGTTCAAAGTTATTTTGGAAAATCAATTCATGAGGCATGCCGCATGCCGCATGCTGCGTGCTGCTTGCTGCCGCATGTGTCTTAGGGGGATTCGATTTTAATGAGCCCATTTGAGGGCAAGCTTAACGTAATTTCTAACGTTTAATAAGCAAGCCGCAGGCAAGTTTGAATAGACTTATTAGTTGAGCAAATCAAGTGTCGTGCCCCAAGGGGGTGTGGCCAAGCTATTGGTCAGCTGATGAGGCCGATTAGCAGCGTCTGCTTGCCACTTGCCGCTTGCCACTCGCTGTGGACTGCCCAGCGCTCTAATTAACCGCAATCTCGGCGAGAGTGTCGTACTGGGAATTGCGCATACGCCGCGTGCGCCGGCACTTACAACATTTTCGGTCCACGATTGCAATATGATGATAAGTTTTTTTTTTTGTTGTTTCTCTTTCTTTCTTTTTTTTTGTCGCTCATTGTGTCAGTGAAGTGAAGTGAAGAGGAGAGGTGAGGAGTAGAGAGGAGAGGCGAGGAGAGGCGAGGCGCAGCCCCAACGACTTTGACAAGTGGTTACCATTTTTTAATGTCGCATTTTGTGGCCACGCAACGAGCGGAGGCACCGAAGAGGTTTTACTGGCCAATGAAGCGTAAATTTTGAAATTGAAATCATGAGTAGCAGAAGAGCAGAAATTGAACTGCTGCGAGGGGAGCCAAACGTTGCCTGCTGCTGCCTGACTGTTTATCTGCCACGTTGCCGACTGTCGTTGGATGCTTCATTGAGTTTTATGTATACAAGCAGCAACAACACAACACAACACAGCACAGCACAACACAGCACGAAAAAAGTAAAAGAAAACAGGAGGAGAACGAAGGAAAGTAGCAAGAAAAATAAAATAAAATAAACTGAAGCGAAATACCAAAAGAGCCAAAGTGTGCGGATGCTTACTATGTCAATAACTGTGCACTCTCCGAGTATATATGTATAGTATATTTAGTATATATATATACTGTATAAGCTGAGAGAGAGAGAGAGAGCGAGGCATAAACTCGTGCTCATCAAGTCATCGTTGTCGAGTAACCTGGTCGACCGTGGCCAAAACTCATAAAACTTGTAGCGGCGACCGCTTGGCCTAAGCCGTTTAAGCGGCTGGTCACAAAGTGTTAAGTCTGCTGCTGCCTCTGCAGCCTTCGCCCTCCCCTCCGCATCCCTGACCTTCCATCCTCCTTTGAATGCTTTATAATTACATTTTATGTGCGCCAACGTTGTCCGCATACTCTCGTTATATATGTATACAATATACGATATTGTATAGCATTTTGTGTGCAGACCAACAGGTGTAGCTGAAGCTGTTCTCCTTTGTTTGCCTGGCCCAGCAGCAGCTTATTTAGTTTCGAGTTTTATTGAATGTCGGTGCGTATACGTAATGGATTTTCGTTTTGTAATTGCTGTGCGAGTTTTATGTGCGCCTTACCGCCTCTTTAATAGCAGCAGCAGCATCATCCTTAGGCCGCTTTTAAGCCTTCACTCTGAACACTCGGTCTTATGTCAATGCGCATAAATCAAACAAAACGAACGAACGAACGAAACAAAGACAAAAAAAAATACAACAAACAAATACAAAACCGAAATGAAAGTAAAAATGTTGATCCTAATCTTATCTAGCGGCAGAGCGACATGTTTACAGGTTGCCCAGCAGCGATTTGCTTCCTTTACTTATTTTAATAAATTTTTGGACTTTTGGCCGAAGCTACGTGTCTCGCTCTATCTGCAACTCGAAACACGCAGAACGAGAAACGAAAGACGAAAGATAACCGTAATAAATCTCGATGTCTGCTTAACAAATGTGAAATGTGTTGGGCATAAAATGAAAGGCATGTTATGAATGCGGCTTACAATTTTCCAGTTTACATTTTGCCAATCCCACGCTGCTTGTTTCTGTTTCTAATCCCCTTCCCCAGCCTCTTCTTATACACGGCCTTCTCCCTCTGTGTGTGTGTGTGTGTGTGTGTCTGTGGGGAAGCTGATTGAGCTGAATGGCTGATTGTTTTGAATGGTAATCGGATTGATAATCACTGATGCAGTTAGCTCCATTGTTAACACTGTTGCCCTCTTTGAGTGCTTTTGCTTTCCTATTCTCTAAACTTGTTGATTCGCATTCAATACAATTTGATTGGCTTTCGATTATTTGATTGAACGCTCTGTGCTCCTCTAGGGATAGTGTGAAATTAGTTCAATTGCTCAATAACTTTTGATCGTTGCTAATTGCAATATATATATATATATATATTTTTTTTTAAATGTATCTTTTAAAAATAAATCACACGTAGATTGGAGTAAATCACCCAGCTTGTTTAATGTTTGATTGGTTGATTGACTCAGTGGTTGATACAAATTTTGGAAACTAGCATCTTCAATCGCATAACTTTTTCACTCATCTCGAATACCAAAGCTTTTATGCTGTGTGATTGACAGTGATTGGTATACATAATATTATACATGATTTTATGTTACGTGATTGATGGTGATTGATGTATACACATACTACACAATTTCGCAATAATTTTGTTGCAGCACCTTATAATGATGATAGTATGATTGACAGTGATACAGAAAGAAAGCAATTTGATAGCAAATTAAATATATTATGATTCTATTAAATACTTTTGTGAACTTATAATATATGGTCTGATGCAGTTGCTTTCATACCAAATTCTTTGCTAAAGAAATGATTGACGTGCCGAATAATCATATATAATATTGTTGCGGAACATATGATTGACGTACTGATTGACGTGCTAATGATTGATAATACATAATATTATTGTAGACGATGTAATGCAGTGCGATTCGCAGTGATTGCTAAAGGATGCAATGTAATTCCACAGGAAATTCATTTAAAGGAATTACAGGATTAAAAGCTTTGCAAAGCTCATAAAATATTGTCTAATACAGCTGTTTCAACTTTTATTTCTTTGCCCAGGAAACGATTGATTGATTGACCATACATAATATTAATGCAGTAAATGTAATGCTGCGTGATTGACAATGATTGATAAG
The DNA here is from genome assembly GCF_023558535.2 of Drosophila nasuta. Taxonomy (NCBI): domain Eukaryota; kingdom Metazoa; phylum Arthropoda; class Insecta; order Diptera; family Drosophilidae; genus Drosophila; species Drosophila nasuta. The sequence continues at coordinate 10,536,619 of NC_083459.1, read as the reverse complement.
CAATTGTACGATTGCTTGATTGCTAACAAATGATTAACGAATTGATTGATAATTCATAATGTTTTGCTATTTTAATCAGTCTGCCAACTACTCAATTTAATGACCTGGATTGATGATTGATGAGTATCTTAATTGAACTCTATGCAAATTGTTGAATCGTTGACTCAGTGATTTCTTGTCGCTCAATTAACTGCTGAATATGTAATACTCTACTGACCTGGCAAGTGATTGAAGCGCACAAGGTGAAGCAGCAGGTGTTGATTGATGCGGTTAATTGTGGCGTGATTGATGTGCGATGCTAAAATATGCGTGTAATAATTAAGCGGATTAATAGATGATGCATGCGGGTGTTTGACATTGGTTAAAGTCATTAAGCAGCTATAATTGGTATTGTGGCCAAATGATTGATTGCCTAATTGACTGCGCAACTTGGCAAGAGACAATTAAGTGCTGCATTTACTACATTCATCCAGTCATTCAGCCAGTTAGCCATTCATTCATTCAGTCGTTTAGCCATTGACTAATTTGTGAATTTGGGTTTGTGTTCAATTGCACACAAATCAATTTGGCAGCAAAAGTTTCACCAACTTTGCTATAAATATGTCAGCACAAACACAAACACAAGCGACACACACACACTGGCGCACGTACACATGAACACACACACACACACACGCACACATACACCTATGTAGATAAATAGAAGCTCCACACAGTCTGCGCTTCAGCATGGGGCATTATTTAATTGGACCAAAGTTGCGTATTCAACTGCATATTTATGATCATTTCGGGGAATGTGCTGCCACCGTGTTTGTGTATGTATGTGTGTGTTGCCATTATATTAATTTAAATGGGCAACACTTCAGCATAATTGAGATAGATGTGCGAGTTTTGCTCTCGCTGCCTTAAAACTTGCTCCTCTTCCTGTTTCGACTGTGTTTCTCTCTGTCTCTCTCTCTCGCTCCTTCTTACTCCCTTGTTGTTTGTGTGTGTGTGTGTGTGTGTGTTTTATGAGTTGAGCGTTTTGATAATTGTCTGTTGTGTAGCGTATAGTGAAGCTGCTCGACAGCTGAATTAATATAAACTTTCAACTAAACTGTTTTTAAACGCTTTTTCTGCCGCAGGCGACAACAATAGCAAGAACAACAAAGCGCAGCAGCGGCATCAACTTGTAACTAAAGTGACATGAGGCCTTAACAATAATAACAACAACAACAACAGCAACAACAGCAGTAGAAGCAACAACAACAACAACAACTGTAGAGCACTAAAAACCCAAATTACAAACAATTAAAAACGAGCACAACGCAAGAATCCTCAAAGGCGCTCGAAATAATAACATAGGGCTACAGACACGCCCACACACACACACACACACTCATACATCCAGACATACATCAACAGCAGCAGCAACAAAAGGTGACGGCACAGCTACAACAACAGCAACAACAGCAACATTTATGGCCACCTAAAAACTGAACAGCGGCCGCAGTCAGGCCCAGAAGTAGAAGAAGAAGAAGACCGACAGAGAGACAACATCAGCAGCAGGAGCAGCAGCCCCCCGTCCGTCCCCCTGCCACGCCTCTGCTGAGGGGGGCCCACAGCAGCTGCAGCAGCTTCAACTCCAGCAGCGTCTCACATCAGCAGCAGCAACAGCAGCAGCGACAGCAACAACAAAGGCAACGCAAACAAAGCGGCAATAAAAAAGTGCGCATTGTTTTTGCCATTGTCATTCAACTGCCTACACACACACACTACCCACACACACACACATATACACACACATTGGCTGCTGGAACGGTGTCAACACTGCCGTCGTCATCAAACGCCTCTGGGCACTCAATTAAGCCCCAATTCAAAAACGTTGAAAGCGACAGCTTGCCACGCCCACCACGCCCACGCCACCACTGAGTGAGAGAGCGGGAGAGAGAGAGAGAGAGAGAGAGCGAAACATCGAAGGGGCGCCCGTGGTGGCCGCTTTGAGTTGATGTGACAATGAAACTGAGCGTCAGCGCGTATCGGGCGCATGCATCCGCACACAAGAAGATCCTCTCCAGCGGCTATCATTCCCAGCTCAATTACGGCAGCACTGGCGCCGCCGCAGCATCCTCCTCCTCATCGTCGGCAGCAGCGGCGGCCACTGCAACGGGCCTATATACGGTGAGTACAACTCCTGTTCCAGTTCCTGCTCCTGCTCCAGCCTATCGCTCACTACTTTTGGCCCCTAACCTGAGCCACCTTCATTCGAGTCGTCGTGCTCGTAGCCTGTGTTTATCCCATCACCACCAAATGCCGCTTGTTGTGTGAAGCACTTTCTCCATTAGCCGTTGACCATCTCAGTGCTCATAGTCTCTATTGTCTATTGTCTTCTACTATACATAAACATACATAAATACGCTGGAGTCAGGCTCCATTAGGAAGCATCACATGTCTCTGCAGGATCACACGACAGCTGTCCCAGCGAAGGTAAAGCGAGCGACACTCTACACTCTACACTATACACTCGAACACTCTTATCCTCAACACTCTACACTCCACACCTCTACACTCTCCATTCTCTACTATACAGTCTACATTATACATTATCCCCTCTCTATTAAACACTTTACATTCACCCTATACACTTTACATATATATACATACATTCTACACTTCAACACTCTACACTTCTACACTCTTGAATTTACAACTCTACACTCTTCATTATACAACTCTACCATCTTTAAACTCCCTTACTTTTATACTTTACATCCTATTCTCTACACTCAACACTCTACTCTACAGTTTACACTCTCCATTCTATACTTTCCACCCTACTATACTATACTCTACACTCTCCTTTCCACAGTATTTACGCTATTCACATTATACTCTACACTCTTCACTGCATACTTCATTCATAATTCTATACTATCCACTCTACACTTACCACTCTTTATTCTCCACTCTTACCTCCTCATTGCCCACTCTCACTTCTCCACTTAAACATCGTGTAGTCTACACATCTACAAACTTCATTATGAACTCTACACTGCCTTGCCTTCATACTCTACATTTTATTCACTAACATTCAACAACTTTACACACTTTCATTCTCCACTCTATATTCTCCAAAATATACTCTCCACTCGACACTATTTATTCCACAGTCTACCGTATTCTTTTCACATCCTACACACTTATCTCTCTCCACTCTCCAAATTCAACATTTCTACACTCTTCAGTCTTTACTTTTCATTCCATATTCTTTACTCCATACTATCCATACCTCTACATTATACTCTTCATACCTCTACACTCTACAATTAATACTCTACACTCTACAACAGGCTTCTCTCTTTTGCTTCTTGTTTGACTTTGGTCTTTTTAAAATGTTTATCATTATATAGTTATCTTTGACTAGTTCGCTTACCTTTTTGCTGTTTGCTACTCGTTACTCTTTGCCTTTTGCTGCTCGCTTTGCTTCTCGCTTCGCTTCGCTTCTCGTTTCGTTTCTCGTTATCACACATCAGAGCTTGCGATTGAGAAAGTTGACACTGTAAATTGATTGTAGGAGACCCGAATCTTCAATTTAAAAGCATAAAGCATAAGCAAATTAATTAGTATTTGGGATTTATCATAAATAAGGCAAGTGAGGAGTGTCTAATAGTAAAACTACTTAATATATTTCTTCTCTTCATAAATCGAATACTTTAATGTCTATACTAGACTTAAAGAGACCATACACTTCAATCCTATAGTATTTTTATTTTAGTTTTCTTTTTTTACAAAAGAGAGAGTACTGGCTGCTGGGCCTTCGACTCCTAAAATAATATTCGGACATGTGATAAGATCACAATATGGTAAATTATTGAATACTTATGAATTGAATTTAATTTGAAGACAGCTAAAAGCAAATAGGAAATACTCGATGCAAACATGAATTAATATAGCCGATGACTAAGAGAATGAAATTTTGCGCCTTATTCTCTATCTATAGTCTTAACTATCAATGTATCTTGTTAAAACAATGATCAAAGCTACAGTCAAGGATGCTCGACTGTGAGGTATCCGCATAAGAATAATTGTTAAAGATTATATTTGGTATACCGATATACCATTAAATTCAAAATATACCATGAAGTACGAAGTATACCATATATACGTTTGACCTTTTTCAAAACATCAACTAGGATAAATTCGTCAAATTGTAAACAAACCACAATTCTATAAATGCTTAACACTCTGTTACGAGACAGACAGAAAAAAACCAAACTCTTTTTATCGGCCTGAAAAATTAATTTTCTTCTTATCAGCTTTGAATTAATTTAAATTAAGTTGAAGTGGCTGCACTCTTTTGCCACCAAGTGAATATTCCCCATTACTCCCTATTTGCTGCGTGGTATAAAAAGTGCGCTGTCATTGCAGCTTAGCAGACATTGTAATTGAGCTGGCTTAAAAGCTTTTCGATTAATTCAAAGTTTAGCTGCCCTTCTCCGTCCGCTTTATTGTCAATTTGCTGTCAGCAAAGCTGAGTTGAGCTGAGCAGAGCAGAGCATTTGGCATTCGGTGCAATGACCCAGCGCAAAACGTTTCGTTTGTGGTTTATGTGGCTCCAATAAAGTTGACATAGTATCGACAGTTAAGGTCAGAGTTGCGAGATGGAGTTGGAGTTGGAGTCACAATAAAAAATGGTGCTGGCTGCAAATTGCTGGCGTGCAGCCATGCAGAAGTTGTTTGCTATGAAACTGTGCTACTTTTTGGGTTTATGCGGCAGGATATTAACGCAGGATATGGGTCGTAATCGCAGTGCCAGTATATGACAGTTGTGCTGCCATATATATTCGATATGATGGCGCTTAATTGAATCACTTTTCACAGAGATCCCGAGAGAGAGAGAGGAGAGCGAAGAGATAGCGTCACTTTTTAGCAACTAGAAGCCATAAATATTTATGGAATGGAATATTGCACTCGAGTGGCAAAAACCACAACGAATTCCAATCAAGTTCTGTGGCACATTTAATTGCCCCACGGTTTCCACACGGCATCCCCAACAATCCGCTTGCCCGCTGACAAAGTGTAGCGCTTGTTTACCAGAGACCAGAGACTAGAGACCGGAGATTTGAGAGCTGCCAGCTAATTGGCCGACACACGACACACGACAGACGACAGACGACAGACGAACGAACGACGAGCGACAAAACCAAATCCCCAACCTCACACAATTCAATCCAAACGAAACCAAACCAAACCAAACCAAACTAAACTAAACCGAACCAAAGCAATCCGATTCGGGCCCAAGTCTCAATAGCAATTCATATCCCAGTGGATATGTTATGCGGTTAAGCCTCTCATTCCCCTTTCCTCTCCCTTCTCCCTTCTCCACTCACCACTCTCCGCATCCCTTCGGTTAAGGCAGCCCCAAATGGAGAGAATCTTCGCTGTATTTGTCAGTTTCGCAATTAAGCAGACAATTTGTCCTCAACGGAATAAACCAAACAACCAAAGCCATGAAAACTTAGCCAGCGAAAATTCTTAAACCCAGCAAATGTGTCTCTCGAGCCACATCATTTAAGTATGCGCTTTTAATTGCCATTTGTGGTTAACAATTTTCATTCACTTCCATAACATATGTTGGAAAGTTGAGAAGATCTTGAAGTAGCTTCAGACTCCATCTGCTTCTGACATCAGCTTGATCGCAAAAGCTGCAACTTGAAGAGTTGAAGAGTTTCTCAAAACAAGGGAAACAAATTTAAATGGCAACTGAAAGGAAACCAGCTTTAAACTTTTAGTACTTCTTAACATTTAAACCTTTACTGCATGATTGCAAATAAGATTTAAATTAGTGAATTTGGTAATTTGAAAATATTATGCTTTTCTGTTCAATTTCAGCTCATAAAGCAAATAATAATAACACTCAAAACAATAAATATTTCATATTTTTGTTAGTTAATTTCAATTCATAAATTAAATTTATAATGCATTCAAAACAACAAATAATTGGTAATATTTATTTCAATTTTAGGACATAAAAGAATTGAAATTACATATAATAGATAAGTTAGGGCATTATTCAAAATTTTTTATTTGTTTTACTTACAAATTTCATTTTCATTTCGAGTTTTTTATGCACAATTTTCTAGGCAGACCAGATTAACTATTTTACAAAGTGCTTAGTCACCAAATTTAAGAATTTATTTAGGTAATGAAGTGAGATTTAAAATAAATCTATTTACATTTTATTTATGGAATTTCAGTTTATAAATTCTAATCAAAATTACATTCCACTTAAAACGTATAATTTATGATATTCAGCCAATAATTTGTGACGCATTTTCTATAATTCTTTTATTTACTATTATAGTTTAGTCAGTAAACTTAAGACTTTATTTAAGCAGAGATAGATTGCTGGCAACTGAGACTTGCCTTTAAATAAACCTTCTTAGACGCATTTATATTTTAGTTTACCAATTTTGTGCCTGGACTTTGATTACCAATTCATGCTTAAGTAACTGAAGAGTAAATTGCTAATCCCTGCTCGATACTCTGATACTGAGAGGCGAAAGAGGGAGGAGGGAGCTCTTAGTAAACTAATCCACTATTGAGCTTATTAAAATGCTTAATTCCTCTTGTGTCTGTGCTTCGGTTGTGAGAGTTAGTGAATGGGCGAAGAGCAGAGAAATTGCAATGCAATTAAATGCAATACACCTAAGCTTGGTAATCAGAGAATTTATGCGGCATTTTGTGTGGAAAACTTTAAATTTACCATAAGATGAAAAGATGAGTTTGGAATAGTATTTCATTTGCATAGTAACATACTTTAGTATGTTATCCTCAGTCGCTCCATGGCAACCGAAGCGCACAAGTTAATTTCTTAACTTGACGCAGTCACTTAATAAGTTTGCAACTTGCGTCTCTCTCTCTCTCTCTCTCTTTCGCTCTCTTCCTTTGTCGCACACACTGTTGCTATCTCTTTCAATTTTGCTGTGTGCTGTCAGCGACCATGGCTGCTTTATTTTATGTAGAAATTTTAATACTTTTGCCTTGGTGCCAAAAGCAATCAAAATTTAATTTTAATTATTATGCACAGCTCAAAAGGCCGTAATGGGGAAAGGGGCAGGGAAACGGGGGGGGTAGGGGGCGTGGTCATGTTTGCATGCCAAATAGTTGAAAAAGTTATTATTTCAGCAATATGCGTAGTTAAATGATTAATTAAGATGCTCGCCTGATTGATTAATTGTTTGATTGGCATTACACACATTTCCCACTGCTTGTTTTTCATTTTCATTTTCTTTTCTCTCTTTTTTCCCCATACAGATGGAAACGCATGAGCATGGCGGCAAGTTTCCAAAGGATATGGCTCGGCTTGAGTGCAACAGCGACACGGACGTCATCAGCCCAACGGGCACAAGCAGCTCTGGCGGTGGCGGTGGCGGCGGCGGGGGAGGAGGGGGAGGAGGCGCTGGGGATTCCTCTGGCCACAGTCACAAGCGACACCACAAGAGCAGCAGCAGCTCCTCGGCAGCAGCGGCGGCGGCGGCAGCAGCTGCTTTGGCCAACGATGATGACAACAACAGTGCGGCGCATTCATCGGATAGCAAGAGTCCCAGTCAGCGGTAAGTTTGGCTAAACACTCTACACTAACTCTACAAACACTCTCCACACACACACTCTACACAGTCTCTACACTTACTCTTCACACTCGCTATACACTTACTCTCCACACACACTCTCTACACTTACTCTCCACACAATTTACACACTCTCCGCACACACTCTACACATACTCTCCAGTACTAAGTGTAACGAGTGTACACTTACTCTCCACACACTCTCCACACTGCATACATCTCCAAACACACACACACACACACTCACACCTGCCACTCACTTGCATTTACTTGTTGTGTACAATCCAACTGCGAAGGTTGAGCAAAGTTAAGAGCTTGACAAATAATAATTACAACAAGACAACAACAATAACAATAACAGTGACAACAAGCACAACAGCAACAACAACTACAACAGTGACAACAAAACCCATCCACAAAATGTGTAAACAAAAACAATATAAAAAAGCAACACACACAAACACACAGCTCCAAACAGAGTTAACTTTTGGCATGCCAAAGTTCAAATACCCTTGCAGAACCTTAAGCTTAAGCGGAGGGGAAATGGAGAAAAGAGAGTTAGCTAAGAGCTAAAATGATCTTTAACTAAGAGTTACTTACAACTTTAGTTATTTACAACTTTGATCAGAAGTAAGAAAATAAAAATATAAACACATACATATACACATCGTATAATTTTGACCAACTAAGACACTAATAGAGGCACTTTCTTAAAGAGCTTTGCTTCTGAAGTTGATCAAATTAAGATCTAAACTAAGAACATATTAGAGTCACATTCTTAAAGAGTTTAATTTCTGATATTGACCTATGAAAATAATAGAGTCAACTTTTTTAAGAGCTTAACCTGTAATGTTGATCAAACTTAGATTTGAAAAAGGAAAAGGAAAAAGAATATTTAAACAACAATCTTAAAATGTTTATCTTTTTTAAGGGGTTTGCTTTTTAAATCTTATGATATTGATCAGACTTCGATCTCAACAAAGAGAATACAATCTTTAAGTCTTTAATTTCTTTAAAGACTGCGTATAAAATGCGTATAATGCTCAAACTATTTTACTCTTACAATAACTTAGAGCAACTCTTTAGTCTCAATTACTATGATTTATATCAATACCCAAAATTAACACAATATAAGCATTCTTGGCAAGTAATCTTAAAGAAAAGAAAATCAAGAGTGAAGTCAGATTTAAGCAATTTCAAAAAATGTATTTAAACGTAATCGATTCATAATATAATATATAAAAGCTAAATAATTTGGCAGGCATTTTAAATGGCTTGTGAAATATTAAAAAGTTAGTTTATTAGTCTTAACAAAAAAGCGCAAATACGCAACCATTGAAGCATTTTTTGTGTCGTTTTTTATGGTATGACATCTTCCGCATATGGGGGCTATAAATACAGCAACACTTCATTCTGCAAGGGTATTAAGTTATAAAGCCGATAAAGAGGATGCTGAACATGAAGTTGAAGATGACGTAAACGAAGATGGAGACGAAGCTGAAGCTGAGGATAAAGATGAGGATGAGGATGAGGATGAAGATGAAGATGGAGTTGAAAGCGTTTCGTTTTGTAAAGCGTAATTGAAATGCGTTCGCAATGTACAGTTCACACGACCATAAAGCATAAACATAACCTGTCGTTAAACCCGAGCAATGTATACAATTCATCCTCACACACACACACAGCATCTCACCCACACTCCAACACACACACACACACACACAGTCACATATAAGTACAGCAGTAAGCGCATAATTGATTGCTAAAGGTAAATGTGTAGCATACTTTGTTGGGCTTCGCAGCTGCTTTTGATTTTCTCGTTGCGTTTCGTTTCGTTTCGTTTTGATTTCGTTTCATTTCGTATCGTTTCGTTTCATTTCGTTTGTCGATTACTCGTTTCATTTCCCTCGCAGCGTATTGTTGTCGCATATACAAGTATGTATCAAGCATATATATATTATATATATATTCATAGTCAATTATATATATGCGTATTGAATCCGTAATATTTGTATACATTGTGATTTCCTTTTTATTTTGGTTTTTGCTTTGTTTTTTGTCGTCCTCGTCGTCGTCGTCGTCGTCGCCCTCGTCGTCGCTGTCGCATCGTTTGTATGCATTTTCCCCCTACTTCGAACACAATCCAAATCCAAATATGTGTGTGCATGAAAAGAGCAATCACAAATGTGTCATAAACAAGTCGAGTCAACAGCAATTAGCGACCCATTATGCTGTCAACAGTCGCTGTTCGCTGTTCGCTGTTCGATTTAACTACAAGGATTATGCTACAAATAATTAGGCAAAGGCCAAAAGCATAATAGTAATAAGTTTCTATTCAAAGGTAATTAGCTCAGGTTGTGGTTGTGGTTGGGGTTGGGGGCGAGAGAGAAATCTAACAAAAGACTTTAACGAAATGTAATCCAATTAAATTAAGAATAAGATGTTAATTTGTACAAATCAATACAATAACAATAATTCATTTGGCTTTTGCTGTTTAAATTAGTTAATTTACAACAGAGAGTCGAATTTTAAATGATAATGAACATGCTTTCGAGCAGTAAGCATTAGATTGAACTAATTGAAGTCGTCTAATCAGTTCGTAGTCAAATTAGTTAAAGCAAAGTTGAGCCAAAGTTTTAATGAGCGAGGCAAATGCAGCCGAGATTTGAGATACCAGATATTCCGATTCGGATTCAGACCCAAGAGAGAGAATGTGCTCAAATATATATAGTATATATAGTATAGTCTTAGTCTAGTTTGTGTGTTGTGTGTCTCTAATTTGTGGTGACAAAAGGATAATTTAGCTCTAACGACAATTAGCCGGGCATTGTGTGTTGTGTGTGCGTTGTTTTGTTATGTGTTGAGAGTTTGTTGTTTCGCCACTGCGTTCATTAATTAGCTAAACTTCCAGAGAGAGATCCTCTTATGGGCGAACTCACAACTCGCAGCTGGCAGCTGGCAACTGGAAACTTGCGACTCGTGTCCATAGAGACCAGTTGTGGAGCAGTTAGGACGAGTGCTCGACATGGATTTGTCCTCGCCAGCATTTTGGTGGCAATTGTGGCCAGCTTTACGAGCTTCTGCTGCGGAAATGTCCTCGCTCTCTCTCTCTCTCTCTCTCTCTCTCTTTCTATGGTTATCTCTCACTCTTTCGCTCTCGAAATCCGCATCCAATATGGGTTTAGTTAACTGAATTATGACCACGCAATGTGGGCCAACATTGAGTGTGTGCTTGTTGCATAGCAACAATGGTTCTGTGTTTTATTTTTTTTTTTTTGGATTATTGCTTGATTGGGTTAAGCACTTTTCTTTCTACTCGTATATATTTGTTTTGTTTTTACTTTTTTTTTTGTTATTGTTATTTTTGTTTCCCGTTTTGCGGAGGGTTTAGGGTTATTGCAGCGATACGTGTGTGCACACTAATCCCAAGTCTAAACAAATGAAATACGACACATACCGAAGCGGTGAATACCCTTGTAGACAGTGAAAGGATCAAAATTGAAGCAAGTGAGAAAAAATAGGCGGCTTTTTAACTGATTCAACTTAAACGTAATTAAATAAAAGCTTACTAAAAGTGGAACAAAAAAAAGTTTGAATAGAATTAAAAAGTATTTAGGAATAAATTTCATATAACAAATATTAAATACGGATAATAAAATAAAAATATTTGTATTTTCGCGAAACTTTATCCAATTTATTGTTGTTGCTTTCAAATCGCATTTAAATGCAAATCAATTTGGCATTTTTATTATTGTCAAATTCAAACTCAATTGCCACACTGAATACTGAATACTGAATACAATCATGATTCATTGGCATTTGAATACTTATTTGTCGGCACTTAACAATGCAATTAACATTGTGTTTATTTTGAAAATAATTATGCTCGGACCTCACTTGAAATTGTGTTTTATCGAAGTCAAGGCAACACGCGGCCTTTTAAAACTGACCTCAGTGCTATAAATACGAACGTATTGATTTGCCTGAAATAACAAGCAAACAAAAGCTACAATAAAAAGTTGAAGAATAATTCATGTTATGGATATAACTATATTATATAGTAAAGGCTGATTCTGTTTATAGGCGGAACTGACAAAATATGTGGAGAGTTTCATTTTAATGTCTTAAAATAGAGAACGAATGAAATTAATGACATTGATGTAAAGTTATTCTAACCGATGAAGCACATTTTTTCATATTTCGTCAACTTTTACTAGTGAGAATAAATTAGAAACAGAAACTAATTATGAAGGAAGATTTTGTAATATATATTATTAGTATCATTTTATAGAATTTATAGTTTTCCATTAAGGAACTAAATTATGGTTTTTTAAAAAAATTGAGTATAAGGAAGAGCGTCAAACTAATGTAATGCCGATAACTGCACAAGAAGTTTTGCACTTATCTGCAATTTTAAGTTTAACCAACTATTTTTTAACATTATATATTTGTATATCATACAACATTTTTGCCGAGGTGATATACACGGAAAACCAAAAGTTATTGTGCTTTTAACTAAAGTTTGTTCATTAAAAATATGTTGTCAAATGCATTGATTGTGGATTTAGTTGCAAATCCTTTATAATTGATGTGAGTAAAAGCCAAGTTTGCAATAAAATAATGTGTGCATTTATATGCAAAGCACATAAGTTAATGTTTAGAGCTATATTAAAAATGCTGCACTTATCTTGATTGTGCAGTTATCGGCATTTTACTATACGTTTAGCTGCAAATTCTTTTTATACAATCATTGATGTGAGTAAGAGTCTAGTTTGCTATAAAACAAAGGGTGCAAATCACTTATGTTAACAATTTGAATTAAATTCGAAATAATGCACTTATCTTATTTGTGCAGTTTTCGGCATTTTACTGTATTCTCCATGAAATGAAATTAAAAATTGAATAGAGCAGAAACCACACAGCAGTCAGAGAAGCTGTCTAATTGAACTTGAGTAATCCAAATCTGATTAACTAGAGCAATGCAAGGGTATATCCGACTATCCAGATACTCTGACCCACTCTCTCTCTCTCTCTCTCGAGCTCGAACTCGAACTTCGTTTGATTAGCTTTCGTGTATTTCGGAATGTATTCAACATGTATTGTATATGTATGTGTGTATATATTGTTTTATGTATTGGTATTGGAAATGGAAATGGAAATGGAATGAAGGTCGGCCAACTCATCGCTGACCAGTGGTCAGAGCAGCAACTGCAACTGCAACTGCAACACAAATGCGAGTAGTTTAAGATTGTACACAGAGAGGGATAGACTTATATTAACACCAACGTCGTCGACGCAGCATCAGCATCAGCATCAACATCTAAAGCCGAGACAGCAACTGCAACATCTGCTGCACGACAGACAACAATTCAAATCGAATTATGAGGAGCCACCACAACAGCAACACCAACACCAACAACAATCACATCAACATCAACAGCAGCCTGCCACACGACAGCGACGCCAGGTGCGATTGCATGTGAATAGTCCGTCCTCGGATTGCAGCTCAGTGGGGGGTGGCATGGGGCAAGGGCTGGGACTGGGACAGGGACTGGGACTGGGGTTGGGACATGGAAGGCTGATGAATTCGGCGAGCTGCACGCAGGTGAAAACGCTCTCCTCCTTCATCAGCGAGCATCCCGAGGAGCTTCTGAGCATTGCCAGCAGCCATAGTCATCAAAGTCAGACGCACAATGGGCACGGCGAGAACAATGGGAACACCTGCAATGCCAATAAGAATGCCAAAGATGTGGATGGATACGAAGATGGAGACGGAGATGGAGATGGAGACGGGGATGGCAATGGGAACAACAATCAGACAACCAAGTGGAAGAGCCTCAGAGCTGTGATGGCGTATTACTGTTCGTTGCGACGCATTAAGAGGAACGGTGCTTTTACAGTTATACAGTGTACACATCCAGCTAATCTAATCTACAATCTTAAACTTAAACTAAAGCTCAATTCAATTCAATTCAATTCAATTCAATTACTAACTAATTCAATTAAAGCAAACAACTGTCTAACTAACGTTATGATTGCTAATCGTGTACTACTACTACTACTACTCTCTTGCATTCAATATATGTATATGTGTGTGTATGTGTGTGTGCGTGTGTGTGTAATAAATAATGTAAATCCCCTAACTCCAACCCCTCACTTAAGTACCACTCCCGCTTCCAAGTCGTACTTGATTCCTTGATAAATACTCGTATAACAACTAACCCGTTTTCTTTAATTGCCAACTTAAAAATCTACTAACCCGTAAGCAATAACAAACAGTTTGTAGTCTGTGTACCTTTCTCTCTCTCTCTCTTTCTAACTCTCTTTCTCTCTCTCTCTATATCTCTCCAACTATCTCTCTATGGCGTATCCTCAGCTGTACGTGTTATCCAGTCTTATGTATATGCCACACATAAAAATACTTGTGACCGTGTCTATCAATTGATGTGTAAATCGAATGCATCTCTCTCACTCCCTCATACACACTCTTGTGCTTTCTCTCTGTCTCTATCTCTGTTCCACACACTCAGTCAATGGTACTGCCAACTCGCTCACTCACGCTGCAGCGTAGGCTGTATTTCTTTTGTACTCACTCTAGTTACAGGGTGTTTGCACAGGGTGTCTTGGGCTGCCGCCAGGTGTCGCTATCTTCTCATCTTTGCGCGTTTTATTTCAATTTCGGCTAGAGGGCAACTTATAAAACTTTTGCCAAAGTGCAATTGCATCCACACATCCATACACACACACACACACGTACACACTCACGTACACAAAACTGTGAGAAGCAATGAAAAATCTCAGGCAAACAGCAAAAGTTAAAGTGGCATGTGAGAGAATCGATATGTTTAAGTTGTGACCGCCCTTTTTGCTGCTCTGCTGCATTCTAGGCGAACTTTTGACACAAATACACTCACACTCACACTCACTCTCACACACACACACATGAACATGTTGAAGTGTGCGTGCGCCTATGCATATGCTACTGTAGTTTGGCATTGTGCATGCCAAATGAGAAATTGCCTTCTGAATGACAACTTACAAAGAATTTGAATTTAGAAAATTGCAAATTTATGTAGACCCCAAAAACAGCACAGCAGCACCAGCCTAGCAAATGGCGAGGGGAGGATGTCGCTGAAGGAGGTGACCTAGAAATGCACTGCACTCGACCTCCCCCCCTCTACAGCTCACGCTTTCTATGCATTTATGCAGTGTCAACTTTGCCAAGTGCCAAAAGAGCAAAGCAACACATGCATATGCAGCACTATCACTATCCCGCTCACTCTCGAGCCCATTCGCTGTATAGGCGGTTAGTGGGAGAGGGGAACGGCGGGAGTGTTAGGTAGAAGCACTCGTAATTCAGTTACAAGTGTCTTCAGCCCTGCAGCAATCGACATTCATTGTTCGATCTGCTGCCGCCGCATTGCCAATGTGTGCCCAATGTGTTTTAATTCAGTGTCACTTGAATTGCCAGTTATCCACACACATCCACACACATCTTGGCTGGCATTTGTTGCATTTGCGTCATTGTGTCACACACACACACAATGTGCGCCTGTGTGTGAGTGGGGCAAGAAGAGTCTGTCTATCAAGTCCTGCCCCCAAAAATAGCAACATGTTTGATCGCATGTCAAGAACTTTATTTCCTTTAGCCGGCGCCATCTAGCGGCGTCGTTAGCATATTAGCCAGCAGACCTGGCCTGGTCTGCACTTGGCGCCAGCTTAGCTTTTATGCATGCATATCATTCAATGTGCGACAATGGGGCATCTTTGAACCTATGGAGAGTACTCGGCTTATTTTGATTATTGACAACTAGTTGAATTTATTTTTATATTCACTTTTGTTGCTTTGCAGCTGATCGCTGACAGGTGCAGCCTAGCGATTGGCGCTTGCGTAGCACGCCATCTATTGTCAAATGAAGTGCTAAATACTAAACAAAATACTAGGATACTGGCAATCGATATCGATAAGCGATAAACTAAATTTGCAAATTGCAATTACGGAGTCAAGTGAACGTTATGGAAATTAAAGTAGTTGTCTGCAGTTGCATTATAAATGGAATTGTGAAATTTGTGCATTAATTAGTGTTGTGCTGCAAGCTCTTAAAGTGATCCTAATGTGATGGGCAAGTAAAGTGCTTCTCTAACATTAACTACTTGTGTTAATATGTGTTTATGCAAGCATAAGATTGTGTGCATGTGTTAATGTGCGAATGTGTGCGCCCGTGTGTATGTGTGTGTGTGTGTGTGTGTGTTTGTGAAGACGTTTGTCTGGCAATTGTTGTTTTTGGAGATTGAGCCTTTGGCATGGACTTTGGACTTTGGAGCTGGGCCAGGGCAATTAAGAGTTGAGCAGCTGGTCAGAATGGTGGCCAAATGACTGGACAGAGTTGTCGAGTGCACACACACACACACACACACACACACACACACACACACACACACACACACACACAGTTAACTCAGAATTGGAGTCGAGTGGAAGTCAAGTAATAGATTGAAATGATGAGGAAGAAGAAAGGCGGCTGGCTTGGGCACTTGCAACACGCTGTTCCACATTTCCCGTTTTGTGTGACGGCGCGTGGGGAGGGCGAAATTTGTGTGGTCATGTTGGCGTGACAGTTGCAAAGCGATGTGGCAACCAAATTACCAATGGCCGTCCGTGCAACCCAATGGGGCACAGCTGTGTCTGCATGTCTGTGCGCGTGTGTGTGTGTGTGTTTGTGTTTGTGCTTGCGTATGTGTGTGTGTGTGTATGTATGTATGTGTGGTGCGGTGTCGAGGCGTTAATTGAAATCTGAAGCTTAGGAGCAGCCGTAGCCATGGCCACAGGCAAAGCTTAAACCGACATCATGCAGCCATTAAACAATTTGTATGTGTTTGTTCTCTACGCATGCATGGTTGTGAGTGTGTGTGTGTGTGTTGATGATTTGTGGTGCAATAAAAAATGGTATTTAATAGGTGGAGCAAGAACCGCAAAGCTTAAAACTCGCTCGGCTTTTGTGTTAAAGCCATACAAACTAACAAGCTCATTTTCAATTTATAACAAATCGAAAGAACTCAACTGTATGCATGTGTGTATGTGTGTGTATGTCTGTGTGAGCGTAATCTTATCGTACAGCAAGCCTTTTTTACGCTTCATGGCACGCAGCCCGCATGTGGCCCAAAAAATAAAAGCAGAAAAAATAAAATAAAAGGCCAAAAGCCAAGTCAACGAGCTGACCGTTAAATGAATTGCCAGACGCTCTCTTCAGCCCTCTCGCTCTCTCTCTCTCTCTCCTTCCCTCTCTTTCTGCCCGTCTCGCTCACTCTGTGGTAGCTCCATTGTGATAGCCAGAGCAGCACGATGAAAGGAAATGCGTGAAAATGGTCCCTTGAGCAATGCGTGCAGCAGCAAAATGAGCGCAAAACCAAAAGTCAAAAAAGCAACTTGGAGTCGTATCTGCTCCGAAAAAGTAAACGATTGAATATTGCAGACAGGCAGCAGGCAGGCAACTCGAACTTCAGTTCGAAGGACAATTCCGATTCCGTAATTCGAACCGTGTTGAAATTTAACAAACAAAAAAGAAAAAAACAGCTGAGAAAACAATCTGATTTCCACTTTTATTTCAAGCTCGATTATCGCACTTAACTGAGTGTTGTTGTTGTTGTCATTCAACTCGCAGCTTGATTTCTGAAATTAACAGTTTATCATTTCATTCCATTGAAGTTCAAATTCCTCGGCGACCATTTAACTCGTTGACTTTGTTCTTTGGCCTGCGCTTTAAACAATCAATTTCGGTCAATTAAACAATTCTATTGCAACTAAATATTTCAACCTGGGGCATCAATGATGAGTTGCTCATGAATGAGTTGTTATGACACTTTGCTTATACATATATACAAATTCAACATAATAAGTATATAAATACAGGCATGCAATGTTAACATGATTAAAATATGAAATAAACATAAATAACAAATACCAAAGTCAAATAATACACATGCCTGAAACTGAATGTTAAATAAATACATAATAAAATAAACGATTGCATCCATTTGCAAGAATTTCCTTAAATAATCAATTATTAATTACTGAATATGTCGAGTGACTTAAAGGGTTCAGAAATGCCTCATTCAATGCGTCAAGAAATATGAAAGCAGCTTGCAGCATAGGCTTTTCTCTATCGCTCGTCAACTTTCACTCTTTCTCTTCTTCTTCTTCTTCTGTATGTGTGTCTGTCTCGGTCTATTGTTACATCTATGTTACATCTGACTATCTCTCTCTCTCTCTCTCTTTACACTCTCATTCCGTCCTCCATCTCTGCGTTAGAACAAACTCCTTCTCTCTCTCTCTCTCTGTCTGTCTCATTCTCTCTGTCTCTGTTTCTACTATATATGTTATACTTACTCGCAAATTAAGCAAATGACCCAAAACAATAACAATAATAATTACAACAACAAACAAACTAGAACTAACAATAATAATAACAACAAACAACAAACAACAAATGATGTTTACAAAATGAAGACAAAAGAAATAAAAGCAATTCAAATTCAAAAACTCGTTTAGGAAATCGCGTATCGGAGATGGAGCTTCAGATCCAGATTCCGATTGGTAAGTCTCTTGCGTTCTTTCACATTTTTGGTTCAACTTTTTACTCTCTGCACACACACACACACACTTATACACTTACACTCACAGATACACAGACACAGCTACGCTTATTGATTATGTTGCAAAAATTCATTTGGATAATGATAATGATAATGATGATGATGATAAATGATTTTGCTGTTGATGATATTGATAATGATAATGATGATGATGATGATTGAGCTGCATCTAATTGGCATGCGTGCGCTTCTTTTTCAATTGCGTTGGGCCACGAAGAAACCCGAAAAAAAACAAACACAGACAAAACGAACAAACACAATACACTCACAGTTTTTTGTATAGTATAAACTTTAGCTTAGACAGGGTTAACAGCGAGCCAAACCCTAATCACACACACTCTCACACACACTCACACACACACACACCTATATAATCGAAAAGACCGCAAGAACACGAGTAGTTGCCATTTCCAAATGCTTCTTAATGCAACCCCCAGTTGAGCATTTGGCAATCTACACACACACACACACACACACACATTCGCACACTCACATCACACGTGTAAAAATAACATGCCACGCCTAGTTTTTGTTTCTATTTTGATTTCGTGTTTATTTTTGTTTTGTTCTCTTGATTTTTTTCTTACTTTTAGATAGCCGCATTGCAAGCTGCGTTCTTCTTTTGTACCACATGACGTATGCGTTATATTTGGTAGCGTGAAGCAAGCAAAAATACAAATACTACAAAAAAAAAAAAAAACAAAAATACCAAGCAAATGCTGTAAATAGTACGCAAATATTTTTTGGAAAATATAATAACAATTGTTGTACTTTGCTTGCCATAAAATATCGAAATATCGAATAAATTCCAAAGTAAATAAAATTAAATCAAAAATAATCGAAAAACAACAAGAGAATAAACACCAAATTACTCATCAAATGCGTTTTGTAAATACTATAAATGAAAATAATGCAAACATAAAGCACACACAAATCGTAAAGCAAACCATGTATATATAATACGAAAAAATATTCTATATTGCATATACATACATACATATATAGATAACGTTAAATCACAATATCGTAATCGTACTATGTATCATTCGTAGAAAGGCAGTTCCGCTTTGACTTGCAAATTGAGCCACCAAACAACAAGTAAACTCAACCCAACAACAAAAGCAGCAACTACAAATTATTTAAATGCTTAAACTCCTCTCCTGCGCTTCCAAGTTTCCAAGATTCCAAATTACCAGTTTCCACAGATCCCGCATTCCATTTTCATATGCTTGTCTAGTTGCACGCACAATTAATACCCTCTATTATTTGAGTCCCTGTTGACAATTTCCCCCCCCCACTTTTATGTCTAGTACAGCGTGACTTCAAGTCGATTACGCTTAACTGCATTCCATTTATGACTCTATCATTTTGTTGTGTTTCTTTTTTGTGCCCCGTTTACTTTGATTTAACTATCGGAATTTCCGTCTGCATTCTCAGACAAATGCTCCCATAAGTAATGCCATTACAACCATACTATATACCATACTAAACTATACTGACTATCCCGAAACTGAAACTGAAACGGAAACTGCTTTGAAATTCAATTTTCCGCCCTCTTGCATTTCATTTTCATGTGTACGTGATTTTTGTTGGTCCGTTTTCGCTTTTCGTTTCGCTGTTTATTCGTTTTTTTTCTTTTCTATTTGGGTTCTCCCGAATTCCCTCGCTTCCATTGCATGGCTAAATGTATTATTAACAAACTTAAGGCTTAAGCTAATTAAATAACTATAATATTAACCATCTTTCTCTATAAATAGAATTCACTAACTTTAATTAGTAGCAACTAAATATACAACAGGACACCATTTTGCATGCTTGATGGACGTTAGATGTTGTCGTTGAAATGTAGATGGATGTATGTTATGCCGAGGAAGAGGGAAGAGAGAAGACAATTCCCCAGAGAAACCGTCGCTGTCAGTTGTCTCGCCATCAAGATGTCTTCCTTCTCCTTCCTCTTCCTTGGGCAGCAAGTCCAAAGAAACCTTACCACCTAATTTCCCCACTCTCTACTATATACTTACATATATGTTTTTAGTGCGTGCTTTTCTAAGTGTCTGTAACCGTTACCGTTACCCGTTTACCCGTTACCCGTTGCCCGTGTTGCCCGTTACCCGTTAGCGTTGCCATATCGTTGCGTGACATTTAAGTGCGTTTACGTTACGGGTTTTTGGGTTTAGCGTTAAATGAATGTTTATTGCTCCTACCACGCATTGCGTAAGTGTTTCGTGTTGCGTAAGTTATAACCTTAACCTTATAGCAAATAATTGAGCACAGTCCACAGCACCCACTTAGACATAGATCTAGACATAGACATAGACATAGAAGTAGACACAAGTAGTTCCAATATTGAACAGTATGCGCACGCTTGCATTACTCTTGCCTCTTAATCTATCTGTCCTCTTCTATCTTAAATTTTCAATTTCTATAGCTGTCTCTAGAGATTTCTACCCGTAGTACTTGCTTGATGTTTTCAGTTCTAACCCGCAGTAGCTATCAATATGTAGTTGTAGTCTAGTTTAAAGCAACAGTCTCTAAAATCAAACTCTTGTGAAGACTTGTGATCATTGAACATGGTTATCCTCGTACAGGACACGGTCGAACCAACGCTGGATGAAACTGCGCACCACCGTTCAGATATCATCGGCCATACAGAAGAAACCACCGCTCAAGCGCGAAGACTCATTCCTGAAGCGTTTCTCAACCAGACAGATACCCGAGACACAGGTAAGTAGTTGAGAAGAGAAATAATAAATAATAATAAGAAATCAAATAAAATTGAATGAATTGAAATCAAATGGAGTGAAATCGCATGAAGTGGGATGGAATGAAGTGGGATGAAATGGAATGAAGGGGAATGAAATGGAGTAAAGTGGAATGAAATAGAATAAAGTGGAATGAAATAGAATAAAGTGGAATAAAATAGAATAAAGTGGAATGAAATAGAATAAAGTGGAATGAAATAGAATAGAGTGGAATGAAATGGAAAAAAGAGGAAAATAGAAATAGAAATAGAATAAAGTAGAATGAAATTGAATGAAAATAAGTGAGTTGGAATGAAGTAGAAAGAAATAAAATAATGTAGAATGGAATGGAATAAAATGGAATGAAATAAAATAAAGTGGAATGAAATAGAATAAAGTGGAATGAAATAGAATAAAGTAGAATGAAATAGAATAGAGTGGAATGAAATGGAAAAAGTGGAATGAAATAGAATAAAGTAGAATGAAAAGGAATGAAATTGAATGAAAATAAATGAATTTGAATGAAGTATAAAGAAATGAAATAATGTAGAATGGAATGGAATAAAATGGAGTGAAATGGAATGAAGTGGATTGAAATGAAATAAAATAGAATGGAATAAAATGAAATAAACAGAATAAAAAATATAATTATTTAAAACAAAAAGATTAATTGAGTGAAACTAATACTAAATCAATTACAATGCTCTCTGTTGCAGGAAACTGTTGAAGACACGGGTTCAGAAAGTGCCTCTGGCGACGTCGACAAAACAGTTAAACGTAGACGGCGCTATCTGCAGAAACGACGCTCCGTTGTTAATCCAGATGAAAATTTTTACTTCTATTGGTTAATGATGTTAACTATATGTGTTCTATATAATCTATGGACCCTTATTGTGAGGCAGAGCTTTCCTGAACTGCAGGTGAGTTAATCTCCCAATCTCCCAATCTTCCAATCTCCCAATCTTACCATCTCCCCCATCTAAACAAAGGTCAAAGAAATGCACACATAAAAAATGAAAACGCTAACCAAAACCCATCCCTTACTTTGTTCGCACTTTTTGTGTTTGTTGTCACCCCTCCTGGTTCTGGGAGAGAAAGAAAACACCTTTTGTCATAATGCTCGAAGTTTTTGTAATGCGAGTTGACTTGGCTGCCATCGTAATAATGCCTAACAACCATAAATTTTTGCTCAAACAATGAAGTTTATTATGTATTTGAGTCGACTCTCTGTGGCATGAAGTTGGCCCAAGGCAGCCTCAACTTGTGTGTTGACAAGTGGCGTGGAGTGTTTAGACTAGCGAAGCACGTAGAGAAAATCTTTTTAAAAAAAATACATAAAAACAAAACAATTTGCTAAACGGGAATAGCCTTAAAGTTTGATTTGAATTATAGTTAAAGATATTATTTGATTATTAGGATTACATTACATAGCATGCAAATATTACAGGGTATTTAACTGGTCGCTCATGTTGCAGCTTCGGCTGCTTAGCTTACCTTTTTTCTGGCCTTTGCCTCGTAATGACTCAATTAAAAGACACGCAGCCATCTCATAAGCTAAATGGTCGTTTGGACGGTTGGTCGGTTGGTCGCTTGAATTGCTGGGTGCTGGTTCCTTGTTCCTTGTTGTTTGTTGGATTGTTATTCCCGCAGCACTTGGTCAGAGGGACCTGTGCAAATGTTTGAACACCAGTGTGGCCGCCAGTTAGCCAGTGTTTGCCATCAGATTAGAGAGAGCCGGGAGTTTGGATGGTTTGGAGCCGGGTTGCCAACAGCTACAACAAAAGGCGACCAATGTGGGATAACTTTGGCTTTTCAGTCATGCCATGTGATACACTCATCTCTATCGTCATCGTCGTTGACCTTTAGCCCCATAAAGTAGCTATTGTAGCTGTTGTTGTTAGCCAGCCTTTTTTGTCAGCCTGTGTGCTATTTGTGGAGAATCAGAAAGAGAAGGTGGTGGAGCAGGAGCAGGAGAATACCTCCATTACCATTTCCATTTCCATTCACATACCCCCATCCATTCTCATTTGCAATTGTGCAATGCATTTGCCAAAATAAGTGCCCTTGACCTGAGTTCTTCTTTTTTTTGTTAAATGTGAACCGAGCGAACTGAGTGACTAATTGAAAATCTCAACTAATTTCCCAACTTTCCTTTTTTGCATTTTTCCTCTTTTTTTTTTGTATGTTTTTTCCATTTGGACAATTGACAGCAATCTGTGCCTACCTTTTGGCTCATCTGCGATTCAATGACAGATGTTGTATTTATCTTAGATATAATAGTTCAATTACGCACAGGCTACCTGGAACAGGGCCTTATGGTAAGTCAACCCATCCAAATTAATCAAAATCGATAAAATACTATTTAAAATTTATATTGTACTTTATAAAACTTTACTTTACATTATCAACCATAGGTATATGATGACAAGAAGCTGGCTTGTCATTATGTGCACTCGCGTGAGTTCATCTTTGATATGATAGCGCTGATTCCACTCGATCTGCTGCAGTTAAAGATGGGCACACATCCGCTTTTGCGTTTTACGCGCTTTTTTAAAGTAAGTGAATGCGACACTCTCTCGATTTCAATCGCGATTCATTAATCTCTTAACTCTTGCAGGTATATCGATCTGTGAGATTTTATTACATCGTAGAGAGTAGAACAGTTTGGCCAAATTTATGGCGTGTTGTTAATCTAATTCATATCCTGTTAATATTGGCCCATTGGTTCGGTTGTTTCTATTTTTTACTCTCCGAGGCGGAAGGCTTTCAGGTGAGCTTGTCAAACCTTGCAAAAACTAAAAATATCTCTTTCATAATATTCTGTTTTATCCCATCTTACAGGGCGATTGGGTGTATCCCTATAGACCGGGTGATTATGCTACATTGACACGCAAATATCTTGGCAGCTTATACTGGTCAACGTTAACACTGACAACGATCGGTGATCTGCCGACGCCGGAGACGAATGCAGAGTGAGTATATATAGGTATTATATTGGAGAAAAGTATTCAAAGGTGCTGAGTTTGCCATTCGGGGTGTACTTTTATGTGTTGTCTTCCATTTTGCATTCTCTCCACTCTCTATTCACACAAATCGAAATCAAAATCGAACAACAGACCGAACTTTTCGGTGGACGGCCCCAGATCAATACCAAGGCGTGGCATCAAATCGCGACTGCTACAATTTGGGTCTAGCTATGGGTATGATACGATATATCGATCACAATTTCTTACAACTCGAATCTAACCAAAGCGAAATCGCAATCGCAAACGAATGCAATTGAAATATTATGAATATCATTCAATTTGTTGGGGGCTGTCCACCAGTTCGATCAATTTCTACTCTCAAATTCTTTTTGGGTCAACTGTTGCCATCATTTCCATTCGAAACAGAAAAAGAAAAAGAAAATAAACACAACCCTTGATTAAGCAAGTTTCAAAGTTTTCGAAAGCGTGCGACAGCCTTTAACAATGCCAATGATATTTCAATTTGATGCGAAAGCTTTAAGCTGGTTTCCCAATCAAGGCAAGCTCAGCAATGTGCATTCGAAAACTTTGATAGATGCGAGTGGAAATGTGTGAGATAGATTTGATTGCAACTTAAAGCTTGCATTCAAGCTGCTCCTCAATAGATTTCGAACTACTTTACCCTTAAATACATCTTTCTCTCTCAATACTCTTTAGGTATATTTTCACGATAGTCAGCTATTTGATCGGTGTTTTTATCTTTGCGACAATTGTGGGCCAAGTGGGCAATGTGATAACCAATCGTAACGCCAATCGACTTGAATTCGAGCGTTTGTTGGATGGCGCCAAGACCTACATGAGGCATCACAAGGTGAGTATCAAGAATTTAAATAAATTTGTATTAATTGAGATTGATTACTTGTGACTTTTGTTTTAGGTGCCTGGTGGCATGAAGCGGAGAGTGCTGCGCTGGTATGACTACAGTTGGTCGAGGGGTCGCATCCAGGGTGGCGGTGATATCAACACGGCTTTGGGCCTGCTGCCCGATAAACTGAAAACCGAATTGGCCTTACATGTTAACCTAAGCGTACTGAAAAAGGTGACCATATTCCAAGAGTGCCAGCCGGAGTTTCTGCACGATCTGGTGCTGAAAATGAAGGCATACATCTTTACGCCAGGCGACTCCATATGCCGCAAGGGCGAAGTGGCCCGCGAGATGTTCATCATTGCTGATGGCATTCTGGAGGTGCTCAGCGAGACGGGCAAGGTGCTGACCACAATGAAGGCTGGCGATTTCTTCGGTGAGATCGGCATACTGAATCTGGATGGTCTCAACAAGTGAGTACTCATTGCTAGATCTACTAAATGCAAGTTTAACATGAAAGTATATATTTATTATCTTGCCAGACGTACTGCGGATGTGCGCTCTGTGGGATATTCTGAGCTGTTCTCGTTGTCGCGCGAGGATGTCCTCGCCGCCATGAAGGACTATCCCGATGCACAGGAGATTCTGCAGACGCTCGGTCGCAAACGCCTCATGGAGGTGCGTTGTGTGAATAAGAAATATGCCAAGGCGCAAAGCGACAAAGAGAACGCTGCTTTTGCGGCAGCGCATCCACATCATCAACACCAACATCAGCACCAGCATCACCATCAGGTGCATCAGAGTGATAGCAGCGAGAACAGTGCCTCCAAAAAGATTGTGGACAAACTGAAACACGACGTCAAAGGCTTTCGCAACGTGCTCAAAAAGTCCAGGCAAGTGTAGTTCCTATCCTATTCTATCCTATAGTATCCCATGCTCTCCTATCCTCATCTATCCTTTTCTATGTTATTCAGTGCTCTTCTATCCTATTATATCCTATACCACTCAATTCCATCCTACCCTCTTGCACCTATTTTATCCTATCCTTTACTATCCTACCGTACCCTATCCTATTCCATCCTATCATTTCCCTTCCTATTCTATAGTATCCTATCCTATCCTAACCTAACCTTTTCTATCCTTTCCTATCCTATCCTATCCTATCCTATCCTATCCTATCCTATCCTATCCTATCCTATCCTATCCTATCCTATCCTATCCTATCCTATCCTATCGTATCGTATCCTATCCTATCGTATCCTATCCTATCCTATCCTATCCTATCGTATCGTATCCTATCCTATCCTATCCTATCCTATCCTATCCTATCCTATCCTATCCTATCCTATCCTATCCTATCCTATCCTATCCTATCCTATCCTATCCTATCCTATCCTATCCTATCCTATCCTATCCTATCCTATCCTATCCTATCCTATCCTATCCTATCCTATCCTATCCTATCATATCCTTCTCTATTCTATTCCCAATACAATTTTCCTTAAAGTGACCTGCAAAATTTTCTAACGACTATCTTCCTATTAGAACCTCTCGTAAAAGTGACGAGTCAATGGAAATGCAGCCACTGCATAATACCTCACCTCGTGGCAGCAAGATCATGCTGAAGCGCATGTCGCGAGTGCGGTCAGATGAAAAGGATGCGGACAGCGCTGAAGCCAAGGATGAGCTGCACGACAAGACGCCCAGTCCAATTGGGGCTGGATTGCCGCTGTTGCAACGCCTGCGTCTACTTAAGGAGAAGCAGGTAAGTTACATTTCAGAGCTGAGCTGACATCACAATACACCTAACCACAGCCACAGCCACAACTATAACCACAAACGACACCCAGCTCTGTTTTATTCACACACAAATTTTCAATTTGCATTTGCATTGAACATATTCTAATCGCAATTCATAAAATTCTCACCGCATCACATCGTTCACAAGCTTTAAATGGTGTTTCCTGCCACAGAAACCCACCAGACACTTATGAACTGAACAACACAATATACAAAACATACTTACTATATATATATACAACAGACAGTATCTAAAATACTTGAACACATTGAATATACCCGC
This sequence comes from Drosophila nasuta, assembly GCF_023558535.2. Lineage (NCBI taxonomy): Eukaryota > Metazoa > Arthropoda > Insecta > Diptera > Drosophilidae > Drosophila > Drosophila nasuta. The sequence goes on along the minus strand of NC_083459.1, from coordinate 10,509,701 downwards.
TCTTTGCGTATTCTGCATACGTTGATCGCATTGAGTGCTGCTTTCTCTTCTTCTTGTTATCAGATTCTCCAGTTGATTTCTACTATATTATAATTATAATTTCATATTGAACGTTTCGTTTTGAAGTACTCGTAATATTGACTCGTTTTTAGTGCACCTTCAAGTAACACGTTCTATTTATTAACTCTAACTCGTAATTCAATTCAATTAATCATCTTGTAATGAAGCACGTTTTGCAATGAAACACAACTCAAAGATACTAGAGATTATACATTTAGGCAAAAGGAACTCAACTCGAATAATGAAGATAGACGATAGAAGACAGTTAGAAAGAAAATTAATAATCAATGAAAAAAAAATTGGGATCATTTTATTCCCTTACTAAAATAATGTACAAAACTAAAAAAATTATATTATATAATCTTATTTATATTTGTTTTATATTTGGTCTTTTAACTGAGTTCTATATTTAGTATAAATTGCTAAAGCTCAAACAAAATATATTAACTAAAGTATTAACCAACTAAAAACTAGATGTAATTGTAAGAAGGAGTGAGGGATAGAAAATAGCAGTACGGGAACATAATTTCTTATCTATGATTACAGTTTTAGAATAAATCTTTAGAAAGGGAATTTTAGAATGAAAGGGAAATATTTAAAAGAAATCTTAAAAGCAGGCATGGAAACCTCTTAAAGAAATTTTAGAAATGTGTATTAAAAGTTAAGGGACAATCTAAAAAAAAAAACAAGTAGATGCAATTGACAAATGAAACGAGTTCAAAACACTGCAATTTAATTTGCAACGAATACTTCACCTAGATGTTCGTGAGCTTATTGTGTGCTGTGCTTTATTGCTTGCTCTTGTGCTATCCAAGTTGGCAGAGATAAAGAGATAGTAAGAGAGAGAGAGCACGAGAGCGAGAGAGAAGAACTGCTTGGCTGCTTGGCCGTTAGACCCTTCCATTAGCTGCCTGCTTGTGCATATTATGTAACTTTCTTGCTTTCTCATTTTGTTTCGATGGAACACGACAACAAGAACACACACAAAAGAGACCGTTCAAAAGACATCACACACAACACACATACACACACACAATCTCCTTCACACACACACACACACCACAACGCATTTGTCACATTTTAATTTGGATTTTATGTTTGGAATTTCATCTGATTGATTTGACTTTCCGTTGATTCTTTAGCTTCAATCCAAAAATAAAAAAAACGCAAAAAAAAAGAACGAATCCAGCAAATTTTGTTGTCGTGTTGTATGTAATTAAATCCCCGGCTCCTAAATAGTAGTTTTGTATGTGTCTTTATGTGTCTTGCACTAGGATCGCGAAGAGCGAGCTGTTAAGTCCACACCACCACAGAAATCTCCACCTCACTCACATGTAACGTGTACGTTATCGCCGCAGGAATCGATACAGGAAGAGCCCGAACGCGAGTTCAACGAAGGCTTTCCCCTGATCCAGAGATTGCAACAGTTGAAAATAAAAAACGAGCCCCAATCGAACGCCTCTAGCGAATCCTCTAGCGTCGCCATGGTAAAGCCAAATCCAGTTAATCCTCAACACAAACAAACAAGAAAAAATGAAAAATCGAAAAACCCAAAAAGATAAAATAACAAAATTATCAATACCATTTAGATACCACCAAACCAAAATTCTGTCTGTCTCGTTGTCTTGGCTGCACTTTGCTGCAATTCTCTGCTAATCTCTTCCATTTTTGAATTCCCTTAGGCCAACACACCATCTAACATCAGCAGCAAAGTGGATGCCGGCACATCTGCACTCGCATTGGGAGTTGCAACCGCAACAGGAAGTGGAGTTGGGACAGTTGCAACAGCGCCAACTGCGAGTGGCGCACAAACGTTGAGCGTGGCACCAATCAAGCCCATCATGAAGGTCTCCTTCAAGCAGAAAATTCAGCAGCTGCAGGGCATTGCACCAGCCTCTGGTTCAGCCTCAACCTCAACGGCGACGGGAACGGGAACGAGCGTCAGCACGGGCGCCATTGCCAAGAAGGAGCCGCCCAAGTCGCTGGCGGTGATTGCCAAGCATGCGACAACATTAGGATCGGAGGCAACAGCGAGTGGTGCGGTAGCAACGGTGCCTGGCGGACTGCCGCTGGCCAAGAAGCTGGTGCAGCACAAGCTGAGCACACCGACAATGCAATCGGACACGGACACCGATGGCACACCCATCAAACCCTGGTCCAAGCTGAAACTGGCGACGCTCATGTCGTCTAGCTACACCAGTCTGACCAATTGCCAATCGCCCGATGGCGAGCTGGAGACGCCGCTGAAGAACTACTCGCTGAGCAACATCCCCCAGCACATGATGGACGCGGGCGGATCTCGCGCTGTCCGGCATCACAGTGCGCGCAGCTCACGTTCGCCCCGACATCACGGGCATCATCATGGGCACGGGCACGGGCATCAGCATCAATATCATGGTCGCGGCTCTAGTTCGAGCACCTGCTCGTCCAGTACGCGCAGCACGTTGAGCACAACGCGCGAGTGCCTGCGACTGCAGAAGCCGGAACAGAAGTTGCCCGAGGGGGGCGATGTGGCCGAGTCGCAGGGTCGCAAGTTCTACTCGAGTGTGTTTGATCTGTCGCCGGAATATTGCGGACTGCCGTTTGTGAAGCGCCTGAAGATCCTCAATGAGCGACAGAAGCTGGCCGAGCTGGAGAAGGCATTGCAGACGCGCAGCTTTAGTCTCGACTGCTCGAAGTCGACGAGCAACAACAACGAAGTGCCCATCAGCGAATCGCTGTATCGCTGCTACAGCGACACCTCTGGCATCTATTCGCAGTTCCTTAGCACTTATGAATCGACGACGAGTTCCGCATCGATATCGACGAACACATCCGCCTCCGCATCAGCATCCGCATCCGCATCGGCGTCAGCATCGCAATCGGACAGCAATTGCCAAAGGCAGCAGCAGCAGCAGCAGCACGCAACGCAGTTGCAACAGCAATTGGAGTACATGCCACTGAGTCCAGAATCGAATGAGACCGTCGAGAGGCGCAAACTGAAGAGCATACTCAAGAAACTGCAGAAGGGAGTGGGTGGTGGAGGTAGCGAGGGTAACGGCGATGGCAATGCCGATGCTGCTAGCCAAGATGAAACCGTGATGATGCGGCGGGGCCTGCTCACGGAGCCGACCTTGGAAGGGTACGTGGCTAGGCACAGTAAGCTCTTGAAGAGTGTAACCTTCCATTCAACTCTTTCTAGCCCGCCCGCCAGTGCCAAAGAGGAAGCTCAGTTCGCTGCCCTCGGCTCTGTCGCCGGCGGCAACCAACAGCAACAACATACGAACACGAACCTCGCCCCCATCAACAGCAATAGCAATAGCATCAGCAATGGCAATAAGAAATTCGCGATCGCGATCGCGCACGGCAAAGGCAACGGTAACGGCAACGGTAATGGCAACGGTAACGGTAAAGATATGGCAACGACGCCAGAGGGCGCCGCATGTCACGCTGCAGCATGGTCGCCGACGTTGGCATTGGTAACGCCAACGAATTCGCCGCAAGAGAGTTTCGCCTTTGAGCCACAACAATTGGGCGGCGTTATCGCTGGCGTTGGCAGCGTCTCAACGTCCTCGTCATCAGCGTCGGTTTCCGCTGCCGCGTCCGCGTCGACAACGGGCTTAGCCACGACTTCCGCATCCGCTGCCGCATCGGCTTTGGCCTCCGCATCCGCTTCCGCAACCGCCTCCGCATCGTATGTGGTCGAGTGTTCGTCGATGTCATCGTCGAATAAGATACTCTCACAGAACACCGAATTTCATGCACAATCCACAACATCCACAGATTTGAATTTGAATTTGCAGCTCCGGCAGAACACGACGAGTGCACTGAGTCAAGGCCCCAAGCTGGAAGGTAATTTCTATCTATCTATGGATCCCATACACATTATATACTATGCATATTCGATTGACACCCCAGCCACTACTACTAACATACTTAAACTTATGTATATAACTTATAAATACTACTACCAAATATTTGATTTAAATCCAAACATATGTATATCAGATGACAAATGTACTTTTAACCTTAATTTATAGACAGAGCAAAGCTTACGCCCTCAATTAAATTTATTGAAAGTGTCATCTCTAGTGAGCATTAGCGGTATTCGTTTTTAACGATTATCTTGCGTTAAATGATTTAGTGTAAATAGTAAAAAGATGTTTTAACTTGATGAAAATGAATGTATTTTCAATAACTATTGAGAAAGCATAAGAAAGAAACAATATTCAAGTGTAAAATCGATAACTACAAATTGAAGATCGATAAATGTTTAGCTGAAAATCAAATCAATCTGTGATAAATTGTTTACACCGCTAATGCCGCTGAGAGTCATATTCACTGCATGCCATATTCACTGACTCTATCGTCTAATACGATCATCACTTGCCTCGCTATGCTGCTGCTTTTCTTCCTCTAGCTATTTCACTTTCTTCCTCTCTCTCCTTTTAACACTAATCGTACTATCCTCTTGATAACTTTTCTATACTTTAACTTCATTACTCGTATCTTAACTTATTTGCATGTTAACATACAATTTCAATTCGATATCATTTCAAATCAGAATGCTTCTATGTTATTACTCAGAATAAGATTTGGTAGCATAGCATTTATATTTAAGTTGTAATTTTAAGCAAGTACTGATTACAATATAGGTTTCATACCTCTGTAAATAAGCTGAGCTAAGTTCATTTAAGATCATTGTTTCATTTGAATTTATTTTTTTTTTTGCCTTGTCTCGTCTCATCTCCTTAACCTTTACCTTGAATTAGTGAATAATAATGGCATTTAAATAGATTTGTAAGTACACACACACTCGAGATTTGCACAGCCACAGAAAAAGCATTTTCAGCCAGTAAAATTAAAATCGAGCTCGTGATCGATAACGATAACGAGCACGAGCACGCGTTATCGCACGCAGTAATCGCCAGCGCACGCTTTTGGAACGTAATGGAATGAAACAGGCGCTCAATACAAAAATGGTACAGTCTGCTCCGCATGTGACTAACAACACGAAAATATGAAAAGCAAGCCACACACAATCTCACACACTTAGTCAACGCTTTTTGTAAATACATTCAACATTTTATTTATCAACCGCAACGAGACGCAAATTTCTTCAAGTGGAAAATGTTGTACAATACAATTTATTTTAATTTTTGTATTTGTTTATTGTGGGTTGATTTTATTCGATTTTGGTTTTCGGGTTGTGTTTCGGAAGACGCGTCGCAAGGAGGCCGCTGTATTGTGTATGGGAATGTGTGTAAATACTACTTGTAACTGTAACTGCGTATGTATGCATTCTTTATCATTTGACAAGCTCCACCACAACAACAACAACAACAACAACTGCAACAATAACTTTAACAACTTTTAACAAGCATCACAAGTTTGTAGTGCTAACGTAACAGCAAAAAAAAATCAAAACAAAAACGAAAATAAACCGCTTTGACTCTTACAGCCAAATTGTGTTGTAGTTGTCGCTGTCTCGCTCTTTCCTCACACTCTTTCTCTCTCTCTCCCTATCTTATCTGATACACACGCACACACACTGTGCTAGCTGCTGTACCGTTGCACAGCGTGTTTGCAAGTCGATACCATCGATTTCTATTTGATTTTTATTAACACTTCATACAATATTTGTGCTTCAAGGATTTCCAGAGCCGCAGGATTACTTCAATCAGATCTTGAGCGGTATCAATCAGGTGATCAAGACGCACATGAACGAAATGCACTCCAAATTCGAGACGCAATTCTCCAGCATGGCCGGAGAGGTGCGTCGCCGTGATGCAATCATTGCCCAGCTGCAGCTCAAACTGCGCACCATCGAGCAGAAGTCAACGCTGACGGCGAGCACAGCACGGCGTCTGAAGCGCGAGAGAAGCTCTCACAGATCTCCGTGGACGATGATGAGCCGGGCGAGCAGGACAACAGCAGCTCCGGCAGCTCGGCGGAGCTGCTCTTTATGGTAAGCGCCAAGAGCTCTTTTTTTTTCTTTATGTAAAAACTGCTTATGCTGACTTTTATCTGTTGACTTGATATCAATGCACCACACAAAACCTAGGAGGCTGTAATGTAAAACACAATATTGAGCGTGCAATAAGACTGGGTTTCTTAAAATTCCTATTCTAGAGGATGTAATATGTCTGTAATTATAGTACTATTCGTTAAATAGAAATTATTAAATTAAAAAGCGAGTAGGACAACAGAAGTTCCGGCAGCTCGGCGGAGTTGCTTTTCAATGTAAACGCAAAGGGCTATTCATTTTTTTTATTTATGCGAAAACTGTTTATGCTGACTGACTAATTGATTGTCAACACACAGCACAAACGATAAAACCTAGGAGGCTGTAATGTAAAACTCAATATAGTGCGTGCAATTCTAATCACCTTGAGTCGTATGAAATGTCCAAATGGTATGAGTCGAGAGGCTGTATCAACAGTATTGTTAGTTACATATGAACATGTAAGTTAATATAATAACGATTATGTCAATAATATGAAAGCTTAGAATAGGAGCATAGCATAAAAATGCTTAGAAAATATTTGAAATGTACTATACCAATATATGTATTTAATAAAGCCTTTGGTATATTTTAGTATTTTTGTCAGTATATTAATTTAGTATATTTTCAAAATAATATCTCAGTGTTTTGATTTTATTCACAATGGGTAGCTGGTATTTCACAGTCGAGCTCACTCAACTGTAGCTTTCATACTTGTTTCAGTTTCAGTGTTCTCAACCTCATATGAATCATATTAAGTATACCCATATTACGTATACGCATATTACGAATACACATGTTAGGTATACAAATATTAAGTATACGCATATTACGTATATGCAGATTAAGTATACGCATATTAAGTATACGCAACCTTTTTTTTCTTTCTTTTCAGCGTGGTGACTCGCTGGACACGGTGTTCACCTCTTCGCCACCCATTCAGGGCGGCAGACGGAGCATATCGCCCGGTCCCAGCAGGCATCATGCCGCATCCGCCAATGCTTTGAACTGTCCCAGCAGCTACTACAGCGGACCCGGCACGCTGGCCCTCTCCACGCGCCACGCACAGAGCCATCCCAGCTTCTATGCCGCCCATGGCAATGGACGCTACAGCAGTCGCGGTGGCTATCGCGATTGGGATGACCGAATGCTGGCCAGCAGCAGCAGCAGCTCCTCGGCTGCAGTTGCAACTGGCAGCGGAGTCCTGCCCAGCGATGTGGTTGGCGGCAGCGGCATGATGGTGTCCGATGTGACGGGCAATTTGACCAGATTATCGGACAGCGTTATACTCGACATTGGCGAGAGCTCCAGCTCCAGTTCGTCGTCCAGCAAAATGAACATTGCCGGCGATGATGATGACGACGACGAGGCCGAGGATGAGCTCAGCAGCGCCGCCTTGGTTACGTCGGCCAGCAGCAGCGGCGTCGGTGGCGGCGGTGGCGGGGGCGCTGCCAACGATTGGGAGGTGCAAATGCTGGCCGCCGAAATGGAGCGACAGGAGCGCAAACGTGGCCATTCGCTCTCCGACAATCTCGGCGAGCTGCGGCACTGCAGCACATTCCTGCGACGCCGACGCAAGTTCAGCGACACCGAGACCGAGTACAGCGAAACGGAGGCGGACGAGCGTCTATCGAGTCACTCAGCTGGCGGAGCATCTGGAGCTGGAGGCAGCACCAGCATTGCGGCTGATGTGACCGATGTGCCCGGTGGCCTGCAGCTGCAACAGAGCGGCAACAGTCGACCGCGTGCCTCGAGCTTGGATCAGTTCAATTTACGCTATGGCATCGGGCGAGGCATCTTTAAAGCAATGAGCATCGATCGTGATAAAGACAAGCTTTGAGAACTATAATCTCAGCACAACTAGCCCAAAACACAGCAACAACAACAGCAACAGCAACCACAGAAACAATAACTGAAATGGACAAGGACTAACACGCACACAGTTACACTTCCACACACATACAGTCACACTTCGTTATACTGCAGAGATGGCATATAGATGTATATCTATATACATATATCTACATATATTCTATACATGTTTAGCCCCTGAAAATCCCACAAACTCAAATCGAAAACGAAGCAAATTCCACAACAAATAGAAAATAGCAAAAGAAACAAAAAACCAAAAAAATATTATATGAGAAACATAAATAAGAATTTAAGAAACGTGAGCAAGAAATTGAAATTAAGTAGTTTTTAAAGACAACAAAGCCACAACAATGCAATCCACCTTTTATTCCAATATTTCTATTCACTTTGATCTCTAAATCAATTTCAGATTGCATACTAGATTAAAACATATGCCAAGTTTTCCTCAACTCTTGAATATGTTTTGTGCATTGAATTGATTATTATTTATTTATTTACAATTTACCTTTTAATTTATTACTGTTGATCTTCAAATTTAATTTAAATAAATATATTATTTATGCTTTATTTTTATATTCGAATAGTTAATAGTTAATAACGTGATATTGACAGCGAGTTGATGTTATCGTTTTCATTGTTATCGTTATCGTTATGATTATTGTTGCTGTTGAATCTAGCGTTACCGTTGCCAGAGTCCATCAATTGGTCCATTTACCAACACTGGCAGCGCCTTCAAATTGCACAAATTAGCTTTACATTTGATATTCGATCTACACGACTCGAAATTCATTTGGATATGTATGTGAGTGAGTGAGTGAATGAGTGAGTGTATGAATGAATGAGTTGTTTGATTGTGTGAATGCGTTGAAAGTACCCACATTATACCGTCCTATATATAGCGTCCATGCCATTGGCGCACATTAATTGTTTTGATTTTAACATAGTATTTGCGTGTGATGTGAGATTCGAGATGTCTGTGTGTGTGTGAAGAGTCCTGTCGCTGTTGCCATTACGCTTTTCTTTTGCTTCATTCTTGGAATATGGTGGATATGCTCTTGATAAAGAAATGCAAGAAAAACAAAACCCAACAAAAGAAAACAAATTAAAATGTATATACCTCTTATCCTTAGAGATTATTAAGTACGTAGTTATATATACACATACACACATACACACACACACACAGATATACATATATATGTGTATGCATAAGTATATACATATAGTATATGTAATGATATGATATGAAATAGTGTAATGAAAACCGAAAGCTTTAATAACTTATATAGAGAACTATTTAAGAAACGTTTTAAATACTAATCAACCGAACAAACAACAACAACAACAACTAAGAACAAAATAGAAAAGGAATCTAAATGAAATCTTTAATGAAGATACGATCCACATCGACATACGGACAGACAGACAGACGGACGGACAGACGAACAGACTAATGAACAACTACAATTATACAACTTCATACTGTAATAGAGCCTTTTACCAACAATGAATTGAATCAATTTTATGAGCAAAGCATATACACATACATACATAGAATCTTACATACTTACATACATATATGCATTCTGTTGAGATTTATTAGTTCTATCTATAGCGTTAGTCAACCTATTTAAAACTTAGCAATCTTAGCCTAGAGAATCCAAAGGAATAGAGCAATGCGTTAAAATGCCCAGAAAAAAACAACTTTATACTACTATCGTATACACACGCACATACATACATACATACATACATACATACTCGTAACGTATACTACTATATAGATACATATATACGATATATATCGTAGTATTCATTCATGCTATGCATCACGCATCATTCTAGTCTAGCAATCCAATTGGCAGTTCTCGACTTGTAAAATTCCTCATTACATATACTATGTATGTAAGCTAGTCCATTTAATAAAGACCTCCTCCTAAGTAATAGCTATTCAGTTAGTTGCATAAGTCTCGCCGCAGTACAACTAAACATACTATACTATATGCGTTCTATACATAGCTTTTGCATAACGCCAGAGAATTTCGTTAGACCCACAAAGGCTTTTCAAAGGTCTCTGTAGCTTAATCTTTAGCAAAATGCAATCGGTTACCAAAGGAAAACACACACACACATACAACCACACCAAGCAAAGCAACAACAACAACAACAACTAACAAAAAGCTTACCAACAAAATCGAATGTTTCATCTATAAGCTAAGCGCTCTTTAAAATGTAATTCTTAAGCAAATGAAAAACAAAATTAAACCAAAAAAAAAAAAAAAAACGAAATTTTGAAAACAAATTAATATATTGTGTTATGAAACTGTTTTTAAAGTAAAGATTTTACCAAGAAACACTTGTTGCTACAATTAAGCGAACGAAGATGAACAAACAACACTACATTTTGCATTATACAACACTGCAAGCACACTTCTTGAACACACACACACACTGTTAGAGACGAATGTTGATCTATTTTCCTCTCGACCCACTCTGCTCTTGGAATTTCCCGGAATCTAACGTGTAGATCGAAGACAACGGCCACGCCTACACGCCTACGACCATGCCCACAATTTTGCCAACTATAGAGAGTTTCGTAGCAAAACGTTAAACTGTACTTACTCAATGCAAGAGCTACCGTAGAGCAAAAACTATCGTTAACTATCGCATAGTGTGTTCCCGTAGTTAGCGCACGAGTCGAGACTCTATTCAGATACTATATATACGCTATATACGCAAGATATGTTCTATACACACACTACTTAACAATATCTACTATAACTAACTAAACTAACTAACTAACTAACTAACTTACAACTAAACTAAACTAAACTAAAAACGAAAGTAAACGAAGGAAAACAAAACTATCTGAAAGTAGCCGGCGATTGAGTTCTGCGCCGTTTGCATTGTACAAAAGCACCACACGATAACCGATAACGATAGACGACGTTATCGATAATTACAAATTCAATGGAACAATTTCAATGGGTTCAATAAATGGGTCACAGCCAGCTAAGCAGTCCAACTAAATTTAATAAGCGAACCAACCAACAACTAACAAAAACCAAAAAACAAAACAAGAAACAAACAAACAAAAAACGAAAACACCACAAGCACAACTTATTGCAAATTTCTTAATCATCTATATATATATATAGTTAAGAGAATATATACATATATATATATACATTATATATATACACACCTACTATATATACCACAAATATATAGTAAACAATTGATTTCGACAATTAGTTTTACTCTTTGGGTTTTTCATTGTTGTAGCATGTTGGAGGCAATTGAATTACATACATACGCCAGGGACCACAAACGTGTTTTTTTTTTCCTTTTTATAAATAATAAAAATAAATATATGAAGACGATGAATTGAAGATAGAAATGTGACACGACACGAAACTAGCAATTATAATAACTAATCGGATTCGACTCAATTCCATTCGATGACCGAAAATCGATTAATTGAAAACCGCAAAACTGTTATAACCAACCAATCAAACTGAACTATGATTTGCAGCAGAGCAAAATACACAGACACCACACCGTTGGGGGCATGCCACAACTCACACACACAGACGCACACACACATGCACACACAGTCAACATGTAACTCTGTGAGTCAATTATGTATATGAATACTTTTAATGATTTTAGACCTAGCCCCGAATCAATCGATCAATCGATCACCCGATAACTGGATCACCTGATCACCTGATCAGCCATGCGACACCCTGTACTTGTGTACTTCTCTTATGTACTGTATATGGTAGTAAAGAAACAAGTTGATGTCATTGTTGTTGTTGTTTTAACATTTAAATTATTGTAATCGCTCTTAAGTTATCAATATTTTTGTACACTAGTTTAAGGTAGCCTGTTAAGAGTCCCACGAGTCTAGTCTTAAATTCGGAGCTAAGTTCGTTATGATTTTTGCTCTCTTCTCTCTCTCTATCTCTCTATCTCTCGCTTTATCTCTCTGTCCCATTTACTTGCTAATTTCGTAAATGTCAGCAGATGCGAACAAGTATATATAGAGACATTTATACATATAAATATATATATATATATATAGTTAATGCAAATGTATGAACTACGTATTGAAAACGAAATGAGATTAGCACATGTTAAAGAAGCGCAAATAAAGAAACGAATGATACAATAACTAAAACAAAAAAAAAACTAAAAGAAAACAAAAAATATTAACTAAAATGCAAATTACTGAAAACTTGCAAAACGAACCGCAAGTTTATTTTTAGTGTGCCAAAAGCAAAACACAAAAATCAATCGATATATGAATATGAACACAAGTCCACATCATATCAATTTTATTCACCATAAGAGAAGGTATGATGTTGCAACATGAAATTAAAAACAACAAACAAACAACAAGAGAACAGTTCATAAATGATTCCCAGATACAAACAAAAAAAATCCAAGAACAACAGAAATCACTATTGAAAAAAGAACAAAAACAAATGCAACTAAGGTGAAATATGAAAGAAAAAATAATAATTATTAAAAAAAAGAGTATTGAATAAAAACAAAAAGAAAAAAAACACAAGATAAGCTAATACATAACGCCATTGCATTGTTTTTCAACTTGAATCTGATGAGCACTGAATAGATAATCCTTAAGGGATGCGGCGTGACGTAAAAGCTTTTATATTTTTCTGATATCTTGCGTCTTTCTCAATACGGACATCAAGTAAGGATTCTAGATTAACTAGATTCATTTTTACAGACACTCATATTGCTATCTTTAAATCAAAACATCAGGTAAGTTCAGATTTATTAATTTTCTGCAGAATGTCGAAATGTATAAAAGTGCAATTATTGATAAAGTTGAGCTTTCTGCGATTTGTTTACATCCAACATCTTGTTATCTACAAAACTGCGAAGCTTTAGTCTCAGGGGTAACAGCAGCTGACGTGAACAGCTGGCGTAAGCATCGCTGAAAATGCCGTTACACATGGACTTGGGCTATGTGGCAACGCTGTCGACTGCAAAAGCTTTCGTCGTGGTTGCGAGAGCTTTGCAGCCAGCTTTCATCCCCCCAAAAATAATGCGATGCTGGCTCTGACTCGACGGGCGCAGTCAAAACTCAACGCGGCGGCAAACGGTCGAAGTCGAACGGCAAACAGCAAAAGAACAAACAGTTAAAACAAAAAAAACAGGAAACCCAAAAAAAAAAAAATATATAGCAAAGGAAAACGGGGAAAAAAAAGAGCAAATAACTTGCCTGCTGTATTTCTGAAAATATTCCGAATTTTGTTGCTGCGTTGTTGATGCATGTTTATAATAAAAACGGGGAGGAAAAAGAACAATAAAAATCGAAAAACATTGGAAAGCGCAAAATGTGCTGCTAATGCTGCTGCTGGCAGCGGCAGCGAGTGCCAGAGATTCGCATCTGTTTAGGGATTCTGCTGTGCTCTTCTGACATGTAAAGCTGATAGCGCGCGCTGCCCTAGTGTGTGTGCGTGTGTGTGTGTTGGTGCGAGTGCGAGTGCGAGCGTGCGTGTGAGTTGTTTCATCATCTGTGTGTGCGTGTCAAGAGAGAGGAGAGACGCGCCATCGGATTCGGTAAGTGAAATTGCACAAACAGCCACAGCCAAAGCCAAAGCACACCAACAAATTATTTGTTTACATTCGCCAAGAGCGCATGTGTGTATGCGTGTGTGCGTGTGTGCGAAAAGCTTGTGGGAAAATGTTAAATGTTGAGATTCATTTTATGGGTCGCCGGGGGAGGCCAAAGCGAAATACACATTTCGTTGTTTGATTTGCAGTTTGTCCATTCCACACACACACACACACATATAGTACACTAACAAACAAACACACTCATCACATTTGCCCCACATGGAAGCAGCTACTACCGCACAACCCTCTCGCTCCCTTTCTGTCACTCACCATTTTAATAATTATGTAAATAGCTTAATTTTCACGTGTCCAAAACTGCAGTGCCGCAAAGTAGAAGAAGAAGAAGAGCGGAAAGAGAATTTACTTGGGCGTCATCGCCCATTTGTGGACTTGTCCAACATTGGCACCTGCCCCTGGTCAGTGGGGTGACTAACTAGGGGAAGCACAGGAGAGGAGAGGAGAGGTGGGGAGGGGTCGCTAATGTGCGTGGTCTATCTGATTTATGCCGCAAAACAATCAAATTATTGTGTGATATTCCCTCTTTTGCGCTTTTGTTTTTCCCCCTTCCTGCTGTTGATGTCGTGTTTTTGTTGTTGTAATTTTTTTCTTGTATCCACCCTGCCATTTCATTATAATGGGCTGACTATATATTTGTATATAGCATGGTGGCATTGTCAGTCGGGTTTGTTGGCTTCTGTTTCGTCTTGTTTCAACATGAACTAGTTTTCGGCTTAATGTTGCCCCGGGATGTTTCAACGTTTTCCCAGCGAAATCTTTCGGTTCGTTCTCTTTATCATCAGTACCTTGCACCTTTGCTCTGATTAAAATGTGCCTAATACTTGGTGAGTACTATTCTTATATATTCTGATTACCGCTACTTAGAACTGGCATTGAACCTACCTACAACAATTGTTGTTGTTCAATGAGATCAGATTATCGTTTCAATCCATTCAAATTAGCTTGCGTTAATATGCTCTATATTCGGTCGGTGTCATAAATAATAATGTTTATGGGCATGTCGAACATGCAATCAATTTACCACATTTTACGATAGTATAACTTGCAGGTATTACTACAATCGAGATGTAACAGAAGACTATTAGTTAATTTGTTTGGCCTATACACTAGATATGCACAAATAAATTATATCTCACTTAAAAGCCGCACTATTCTTAGAAGCAAAATGGAATCAATCCACCACATTTATCGATATAACTTAATGGTATTACTCTCTAGATGTAACAGAAGACTATTATATTAATTGTTCTCCCTAGAATGCACAAATAAATTATATCTCGCTTAACAGCCACACTATTCTTAGCAGCAAAGTGCAATGAGTCAATCACATTTTACGATATAACTTGCTGGTCTTACTCTCTATATGTAGCAGAAGCAGACTAACTAGTTTGTGCTGCCTCTAATACTAATGAAAAGTACAATCATATCTCACTTAACAGTCACACTATTCTTAGCAGCAAAGTGCAATGAGTCAACCACATTTAACGATATAACTTGCTGGTATTGCTCTCTATATGTAGCAGAAGCAGACTAAGCTAGTTTGTGCTGCCTCTAATACTAATGAAAAGTACAATCATATCTCGCTTAACAGCCACAAATGCATTTAGCAGTATAAATTATTCATCAAAAGGACATAATCATAAAAAACATACATATGTATTAAGAATAAACTGTGTATAGTGTTGTTGCCCAATTAACTTTGTTCGCTTAGCGGCTTCTTTTTTGACACCAATTGAGGCCGCTAAGCGAGATGAGCGTGTGGCAAAATGTGCAGCACCCAAAGTACTTTTGTGTTGCTCACCTCTGGCAAACTGCTCGAGCACCTCTCGCCAAATACTTAGTTGATATGCCCAGCTGTTGCATAAATTTCGCATTTTGTTGCCATCGCTGTCATATGTGTGAGTGTGTGTCTGTGTGTTTGGCACTTTATATACATACTTATGTATATATGTATGTGTGTGTGTATGTATGTGAGTGTACTTTTCGTGTATTTCATGCGCGTTTTATGCAGCTCAAGGAATTTCATAGCTCCTTGTGGCAAGGCAAGAGAGTGACTCGACGTTCAGCCTTTTCAGCTGTTTTATCCCCCTCTTCATTTTCTATTTTTATACCTGCCTTGAAAGCGATAGAAGGATGTAACAATTTGGTGCCAACTGAAAATGTTTGGAAAATGCAAAAGCGACCCCAAATAGTTCGATGTCCATTCCTGATCAGTTCCTGATTATGTTGAACATTTCACATATTTTGTATTCGATATACGAAATATAGCTTTTGATATAGTTTAGTTTTTTTTTCGATTTGGTATATCTTAACAATTAAAGTTCGTCTCATATTAGTTTTTTGTAAATCATGTTGTCTCTAAAAATTCTTATATTATGTTCCTAAATTAATTTCTAAATTTCATTTGTGGTTGTCCTAGTAAAGTTTCCCAAATATTAAAGTTTGTTATCCATCTCGATTATAAAATAGTCAGTTATTCTAGAGCGGGTATTCGACCGTCGAGCAGACTCGATAGTTGTTTGCGTACTTGTTTGTTTTTTGCTTCTTCTATATTTGGTTGCGGTTCAAGTGCGACCCCGATCCGGGAGGGAAAGTGAGGCAGAGGGACGTCGTTGTCCGGGTTACCATAGGCCTGACTGAACTGAGGCAGCGAATGCGCCGGATTCAGGCAAAGGCAACAGGGAGGCGGAGGGAAACGCGGATAGCAGAAGGGCAATGGCGTCGCTTAGTCCTTGCGCATTTTTGTAGCGTCGTCATAGCAAAATCAACAAAGTTCAGCCGCACACGGCTTTTGGTTTAGTTTCATTCGAGCTGAGCTCGCTTCGGTTTGGTTTGGTTTCGTTTGGTTTAGTTGGGTTCGGTTTATGGTATATGGTTTATGGTTGGCACTGGGAGTGCGACTTGGATTGAGGCTGTTGGCGGTTTTGTTTTTGCTGAGACTGCGACTATGAATTGGGCCTCAACTAATTGGGTTCATCAATGAAATGCGTGAAGCTCCATTCAAAGTAAGCGTCGACTGTCAGTCAATCAATCGAAAAGTATCTTTAGCTATATCTATGTATATCCGTATCCGTATCCGTATCTGTATCTGTATCTGTGTCGCGAATTAATGTTCGAATGCTTGTTTCAGTAATGCAAAGGTGGCGTTATGGCACTGCAAGGCTGGCGCTTTTTCGGTGTCTCGGCAACAATCATCATCTATATAGGCGGTGTGCTATTTCTATCCATGAACAATATACCCGGCTCGCATCCAAAACGCACGCGCATCGAGCGCTTTGCCGAGGTAAGTAATCTGTTCCATAATCAGATTCCTAAGTGCTCTTGAAGTCAGTTTTGTAAAGTGAAGCTTAATTCATGAGAAAATATATTTAGTTTTCTACGAATCTTTTATAATACTATTGTAATACACTTTATTAGATTATTTCAGTTATACATACTATTCAGCCTTTAATCACATTTGTATTTGATATACTTAAATCAAAAATATAACAATATATATATTCTGATTTATGAGATTATTGTGAATCCTTTTAATATTATGCTTTATGCATTGTTTTTCTTAAAATGTTAAACCTATTTTATTTTTTATAAGATTCATTGAAATATTACTTTTTTAAACGGAACATAATTGCTTTGGTTGATTATCTCGTATAATTCGATATACGAATTATAGTTTTAGTTATATTAATATTTTTCGGTGTATCAATTTGATATATTTTAATACTTTAGGTATATTTAAATATATTTTGGCATATTATTTGGTATATTTTAGCAACTTAGGTAATTGTAATATTTTTTTGGTGTATGAATTTGGTATATTTTAATACGTTAGGTATATTTTAATATTTTTCGGAATATTAATTCGCTATATTTTAACACTCTAAACGCTCTGTTTTTTATTCATGGGTATATTTAGTATATAGTACATACGAAGTATAGCTTTTAGTATATTTTAATATATTTTTATACCCGCTACCCATAGGGTAGAAGGGTATTATAACTTTGTGCCGGCAGGAAATGTATGTAACAGGTAGAAGGAGGCATCTCCGACCCTATAAAGTATATATATTCTTGATCAGCGTCAACAGCCGAGACGATATAGCCATGTCCGTCTGTCCGTCTGTCCGTCTGTCAGTCTGTCCGTCTGTCCGTCTGTGTGTCTGTCCGTCTGTCCGTCCGTCCGTATGAAACACTGGATCTCAGAGACTATAAGAGATAGAGCTATAATTTTTTTTCGACAGCATTTGTTATGTTTGCACGCAGATCAAGTTTGTTTCAAATTTTTGCCACGCCCACTTCCGCCCCCGCAAATCAAAAAAATCGAATAAAAAGCGTAATTTTAAAGCTAGAGTTACGAATTTTGGTATATACAATAATTACTATAGTAGTTATGATTCCTGAAAATTTTGTTGCGATCAGAAGAAAATTGTGGAAGTTATTAAAGAAATACTTTTGTATGGGCAAAAACGCCTACTTACTATGGGTCTGAGTTGCTTTGGCCGACAATCTGGTACATTGTGCCGTCTATGATATATTTTGAATGGTGTACTATATCGATATACCAAATATACCATTTGGTATATTTTTAGTATTTTTTAGTATTTTCGGTATATTTTGAAAATGATACCGCAATATTTTGCCTTTATTAAAAATGGGTAGCGGGTATCTCACAGTCGAGCACGCTCGACTGTAACTTTCTTACTTGTTAGGTTTGGTATATTTAACACATTAACCGCTCTGCTTTGTATATTTTGTATTCTTTGGTATACTTCGTATGATTAGTATGTCTTTAGGTATATTTTAGTATTTATTCGGTATATTTTCATACACTAACCACTCTTTTTTTTTGCTTTTATTGAAAATATGTAGCGCTTATCTCTTTCTTACGTGTTCTATTATTAATGAATCGCACATATCAAATGCATTGTATTCTACATTTATTTAGTTCATTTGTAGCACATTGAATAAAACATTATACAAATTGGTAATACATGTAATTGCAATTGCTGTTTCTTATGTTCAGTTTTCCAGCTTTCATAGTCCCCGATTTCCGATGCCCAGTCGCAAGATGACGATTCGCTGGTGTCGCGACCTCAAATATTTAAATCGCGAGCTTCCAAATTACACCGACGACAAGGCCGGCGACTTCTACAGTGAGTACTCGCTAAAGCAGTCCACCTTGAAGCAGCTCTTTAATAAAGATAATTCTCATTTCAGCTGCTCTGCCCAGCTCGGATGTGAGTGCCAGTCTTCAGATGCCATCGGCTCCGATGCTGACGGCGCTGGCAAGTTTCCCGGGCAGCGGCAACACCTGGCTGCGATATCTGCTGCAGCAGGCCACGGGCATTTTAACGGGCAGCATCTACAAGGATTATGGCCTGCTAAAGACGGGCTTTCCGGCGGAGAACGTGTGCAACAGCTCGGTGCTCCTGGTGAAGACACACGAATGGGGATCCAAGGCATGGGCGCCCTTCTCCAAGGCCATACTCCTGGTGCGGGATCCCGAGAAGGCGATCATAGCCGAGTTCAATCGCCAAAGTGGCGGCCACATTGGATTCGCATCTCCCGATCGCTACAAGCGCACCAAAGGCAAATGTAATGGCAAAGCTACATATGTTATGTTATGTTGTATATATCGTTTAATATATTTTGTTTAATTTCCCGTAGATTGGCAACAATTTGTCAGCAACAAGCTCAAGGGCTGGGAGCTCATGAATCTCAGCTGGGCACGCAATTTTACGGGCAGTATTAAGGTTGTGTTCTACGACGATTTGGTGCATCACACAGAGCGCGAACTGCGCAACATTCTCGACTTTCTCGAGTTTCCCGTCAGCGAGCAGCTCATGCGATGCGCCATTATGCGCAAGGAAGGCATTTTCCGGCGCAAAAAGCGACTGCTATCCTTCGATCCCTACACGGATGCCATGCGGGCTGAGCTGCTGGCGAGACGACGACTCGTCTACGGCATGCTGGGCAGGCTCAAAGACAACGATTGACGACGATTGCAACGAGTTCAACAAAGCAATGCTAAGAGACCACCTAATAAAGATTAACAAACAGTTCAGCAATGCACTCCCCGCCAAAAACCAAAAAAGAATCCCCTGCTTAACATCAACAACGACTGCAAGCATTATTAGCACACTAAATATATATATACGAGTACTATGTAGATCTCAAGAGATCGAGCTAAATCATCCCCAGACAAAGAACCACCCGCCTTGCGCAATGTTTCGTATGGTTTGCTGCTTGAACGCATCTTAGTTCAAATATAAAACATACGATATACGATATATATCGCATGTATGAATATTTGTAAAATCTCTTAGGTTTGTTTTATAAATGTAGGGTAGAGAGAGGCAGCAGTAGCTGCAGTCATAATTCCGATTTTGATTGCAACAAGGTATTATGATTCCTGAACGAATTTATGAAATTCATTATACGCCATGTTGTGCTTCATCGCTCATATCCGTGTGTATTCCATTGATATTATTCGATTCGTATGTACTCTTACTCACAATCGTAATCGTACTCTGGTTATATTGAAATCCAATGTTAGACTATCCCTTGTAAAAAGTTTTATACACAATTCTACAATAATTTATTGAACTACGAAAAACAATAATGAACATATTAGATAATTGTACAAAACGACGACGACAACAACAAATATAACAATGAATACTTACAACTTTAAAGTTAACCGCATTTTCTTCATGTTAAAGGATAAAGGGCGGAAAAACTAGTTTTCCTATCAAAGTATTTTTAATGGTGGTGACTTTCTAGGAGCTAAACCTTGCTTAGCACAGCTTTGAATTTCCGAAATACTTTTCACCACCAAATGTCCTTTCGCTGACGACAGCAAGGATTTGAACCCTAGAGTATTTGTCTGATTTCGAATTTCGAACATTAAAAACGAATTTCGATACGCTTTGCTTTGCTTTTTTGGCTTTGCTTTTAGCTTTATGCTTTTAAGCTCTGTTCGACTGCATGCCTGAGCTTTCTCTTAGTTTGTAAGCCTATCAATCATAGATGGCGACACTAATGCCAAAGTATTAAACAGCGACTTTACGAATTTGTTGTCTAATTAATCAAATATAATAATTTATAAATAAATATCAAATACGATTCGTTTGAGAAAACAAATAAATTTCTTAAAACTATAAAAAGTCTTGAGTTGTGCTAAAGGTTTATGGCTGGATGCTGCAGGAATGCATTTAAAGCAGCCTCTTGCCGTGTTAAACTCAAGAGCAGCACTTGATGCATGATAATTTGCAATGTTTGCTTCTCGCTCTTGCGCCTCTAAACTGCAGCTGAACACCCTGTATGCAATATGGAAACGTGCATGCATTTAACAGTCGCACTCTTCATGCAATGTACAAGTTGCCACCCAAAAAAAAAGTCTCTCTCTCCTTTTTCACTCCCTCACTGTGGTGCCCACTCTCCAACCCGCCCCCACTGCCCCCCGGTCTATGCACTGCTGACCATTCCAAGCATTGTCGGTGCCTTTTGTTAACCGTTACGTTCCACTTCTCTCCTCTCTCTCTCTCTCTCTCTGTGCTTCGCTACGCTCTTCTTGTGGCCTGCCTGCCAAAAAATTGTGCCATATGTATGGCCGATGCCGAACATTGCGATGCTCTACACAGAACGAGAAAAAAAGAGAGAGCGAAAGCTGGTGCATGAGCGAGAGCGAGAGAGCTGACTTAAGGTTTTGGGTTTTGTGAGTGCTTGTGCTTTTTTTTTTGTTTCTGTTCTGTTTTTGTGCTGCTCGTTGTTGCTGCTGTTGGGCTCGACTGGATGGCTGATGGCTGATGGCTGAACCCCGCCGCCTGAGAGAACGTAGTGCGCAGTCGCTGGGAATTGTCGCCACCGCGGCCACATTGGCTTCGTCAAGTTTGCCGGCTGCTGCCCAGATACACACGACGGCAGCGCTGCCCAATTCCAGCTGAACGAAGCCGTCGGCGTCGACGTCGACGCTCGGGGATTGGCCAATCAGAGTGCGGCCGTGTGTATTATATAAGGCGCAGTGCTGCCATTTTGTAGGGGTGGCCGCCAGGGCCACGCCTACGCCTGATAAATAATGAAAACATGTCCTCCCCATTTGAAAATAAACTCTGAAGTTAGCGAAACTCATCATAGAATTCTTTATCACAACACAACGCGCGCTTGTCTAGTTGTGAAATCTGTTCGCTTGCGTTTAGTTTTCAGTTTTCGACAATAGTTGAGCGCAGCGAGCGACACAGCGACAGACAAGACAGACGACAGACGACGTACACACAGACACAAAAACACAAACATATACATACACACACGCACATACGAACGAACAGCTGTGAGCACACTCACACACACCCACACACACATACATACGCATACACTGAAGCGCGACTCACTGATAAACAGAGTAAAAGCAAACTGCCAAAGCGGCAAAACGGGCAGCAGCAACAACAACAACAAGAGCAAAACGCAACACTGCAAACTGCAAGAAAGAGATAGAGCGAGCTTTAAGCGCGGCTTAGCGACAGCTGAAGCGACGCGAAAGCGCGGCATCTGCAAACGGTAAATGTTAAGCGGCAAACGGTAAACGGCAAGCGGCAAACGGCAAACGGCAAAACGGTAAACAGTGCTTACGTAGTCAGCGTTCTCAACTCAGACCCTCACGTTGCCTTGCGTCGCGTTCACGTTCACGTTCACGTTGCTCGTTGTCTCGGTCATGCGGTCAACATCGGTCATCGGTTATCGGTTATCGGCCAGACAATTACGCACAAATTAGAGTCAGTGAGGAGAATTGTTTTAAAATTGTTAAACGCGCATTTCGCTTTCTTGTGCTCCTTCTTATTGTTGTCTCCTCTTTACCGTGCAATTATCACACACACAAACACACACACACACACACATCACACACAATCGCGCGCGCATTTGGCGACGGCTTTTTTTGTTGTTGCTTGGAGCCACCAAAATTCCTAAACAATTTTTTTCTTGTGCTTTTTTTCTCAGTTTTGTTGCGCGCCGTAGACAAAACTCCACAGCATCGAATCCAAAAGAAATACAACAAAATAGTAATGCAAATGAAATTCAATTAAATCAAGTGCATAATCAAAACACAGTGTATGGAAAAAATTGTTATCAAAATATAAAAGTTAATCAAATCTCAAGCGAGAGCGAGCGAGAGAGCCGAAGGAAAGCTACATCGAAGCACACATAACAAAAATAAAAAAAAGAAAAGCAAAGAAAAGAAAAGAAAAATACACATAAAAAAAAGTCTCAATTGCTCAATTGCCAAAGAGTCGACGCCTTTTTGGGTACGCATAGTATTTGACGTCCTGCATTGCAGGACAGTCCTTAAAGTTGTCAAAGTAAGTGCTTCAAAATTTACTCGCCAACGACATTTGACGCCTCAAGGGCGTTCAAGCTGGAGGAGGATTTCGTCGGCGGCTGCATGACAATGTCGATGTATTCGACAACGGATAAAATGAAAATGTCAGCGCCCAGTTGTTTTCCAGGACGCTACAGTCCATCCTATCGAAGTTCTGAGCAAATGCGACGCTGCATGCCAAATCCATCTGTAAGTAAAACAACAACCAACAAACACTTTCCACTCACGGCAAATACTGTTAGATAAGATCACCCAAATTGTATTGTGAACATTATATCACATAACTAATGCTTAAGCAAAAGCAAAGAAATCACTTCTGCAGCTTAATTCACATCTCATCAAACTCATTCCTTTGCCGACGGCATCTCTAATTTATTTCACTTGATAAAAACTTTGAAGGAAACAAGTTAAAACTTTAAAGCCCAACATATTATAGTACATAATATGATATGATCATGATAAGAGCGTGAAACTTCTCTTTCAATTTACTATATATATCCTGAAATGGATTATTATGTTACTTAAACAATATCGAAAAACGAATTGGTTATATAACTATCTTTTTAAATAAATCAAAACCATAGTTCAATAACTTTGCGATCTTAATAAAACCACTCTAAAAATATACCCATAACATATGTAAATAATTTCGATAATTTCGATAAATTCAATTTACTATATATATCCTGAAATGGATTATTATGGTACTTAAACAATATCGAAAAACGAATTGGTTATATAACTATCTTTTTAAATAAATCAAAAACATAGTTCAATAACTTTGCGATCATAATAAAACCACTCTAAAAATATACCCATAACATATGTAAATAATTTCGATAGCTAAACACATAACGGCTTTATTTTGGTCTCCGAACTGAGCTTTGCATATTGGAATGGCAAACTTAAATGGCAGTCAAATTGGCCTATTGCCATAGTCATTATAGATAAGTGGATAATTGTTAGTTGCGCTGTGCAAGCGGGCGAACAAATCATGAAGGTGGACAAAGTTGGAAGTCCTACAAACTAAATATAATATATAGCGCATTTCAAATCAGCTGCTTGACAAATGCAAACATGAACCTTAAAGTATATAATTTCGAGAATTATCTCTACTACAAAGTAGTGCAACTTTTTAACAAATATTTCTTTTAATTTTGCAATAATTTCATTCAACAATAAATATTTTTTCCAATTACATTAAATATTCATCAATTAACTACTCGAAATTTACCAGTTGAAATAATAGATCAAAGATAGAATTTATTGTATTAATTAATTATTACAAAAAACTTGTTGAAATATAATAAATATTAACGCATTATACAGAATCTCTACCAGCATACCAACTATCTTTAAATTTAAATTGATCGTCATCAAAATAAGATTAAGAAGTTGAAAATCTTGATAACAATTAACGAAAATGAATACTTTAAATAAAATCTAAATATGCGCAACTGAAAATTGAAATGTATCCTTAAATCTCTATAAGGTTTAAGATCTAATGACTCCATCAATGATGCAATTTCAACTTTTCTCGCACGGATATTTTAAACTATTTTTGAAAAGCATTAAAAGGTCTTTTGAATATCGCTTAAAAGTATCTATCATTATTGTATTGAATCCCATTAAAATGTTTTGTTAATCATATACATACATAACATAACATAAATTCGAGAAGTTTTCTTTAAAATTAAACAAATATTATTGCACTTGGTTTCGCTTTGGGGACATTTTTTTATGTAAGCCTCTGTTTATTTTATCTACAATTAAATTGTTCGACAGCAATCTCATTAATATAAAACCCTCGGGGCTTTGAACTTTCGACTGTTGAGGAATTTATCATATCCCACTTGCTCATTCTCTTTCTCTCTCTCTCTGGTTTTCTCTGTCTGTCTCTCTGTTCTTCATGCCACTGAGCTTGTTGCAATGGGGGCTTGAACTTTTCATAAAGTCTGAGTCAAGAAGTGCACACAAACAAACACGCAGACATGGTTATTACTCGACCTGGGCTCAGACATGTTTATTTATAAATATGACTACACACCGACATGTCCATGCATGCACATACATGAGCGTGCATGTACAAACACCCACAATAAGTGAAGCAGAAACGGAAATGGACGAGCAAAACAGCAAAACAAAACAAAGCCCAAATAAAAAACTATATATAAAATGCATAATACATATTAATACAAAGTAAAAGTGCTGGAAGCGAAATGTATGAACTTCAGGATACCCTGTAAATGAAATTCCTTTTCTTTAGATAGATGAATACATAAATATACTTTGTTTTCTTTAATATAATTTAATATACTTTATACTCAAAGTTTTTTGATATTATTGGATACAAGTGGATTAATGATTCATTATTAAATCAATTTTGATATTTGGTCTTACATTAATTTGCTGATCAAGGATCATAAATTTAAATTAAATCATCTTCAAATATAATTTATAATTCATTTGCATTTTATTTTTATAAAAAGGATGATCGTCATTAGTGATAAATGAATTAAATTTTAACTGTGTATGATAACAACCACCAATATAATGGGATAATAATTGCTTTGATATCAAATGTGACTAATATGAACACAAATCGGACCATTTTTGAAATTCAATAAGAAATTAGTTCTTTGAGCAGATAAAAGGTTTTTTAATTACTGTGCAAAAATTATATCTTAATCTAAAATAAAAATTGATTAAGTAGTATTTCTTAAACCCTTAATATATTTAGTATAAATAGTATGTACTACATATGTTCTTAGCACATTTTAAGAATTCTGAATTTTCTATGTTAATCAACAGTTTTTAAATTACTAATCTAAGCTAGAATATATATAGTTTGGAATTTGATATCTATAATGACAATGAGATATGGTTGCATTCATTATATACATATACTTAATAATATAGATATACATATAATATATCTCTCTATTATATTATATTTACATATTTATTATACATATCAGATTTCATATATTTTTTTGTTCAGCTCGTATTTGAAAAACTGTTCATATATGGTAGTTATAATGGCAATTATTGTATATAAGGTAGCATTCATTAAGAATGTAACATACATGAATATATACATGAATATATATATATGAATATATACTTATGCAGATGAATATGTGTACAAAATACATTTTTCTATTGTTATTTATTATCAATTAATCAAGTTAGAAAAAGTCATCAATATAAATCTCTATTATATACATATTCATTATAGCTATGAGACAACTACAACTTTATCGAACACTTTTTGAAAGTACTAAGTATAGGCATCAATATAATATACATCTTTATTATATACACACATTCAATGTAGATATCAGATGCCATATATGTTTTTGTTTAGATCGTAATTTAAAACTCAACTACATACATACAAAAATTCGTAATTCTTAAAATGTAGGAAAACATGCTAAAGATTCTTATTTATTTTGAATCAATCAGAAGTACTTTATTTTTAAAGTACAGGGTATAGAAAAAACGTTCAACGCTTGTCGCATTTTTAATGCAGTTTCACTTTGTGTGTGTGTGTGTGTGTGTGTGTGTGTGTGTATGTGTTTGCGCCACTAAAAATAAACGGCAAATATTTGTCTTAATTATTGCATAAATGTCACTGTTGCTCAGGGGAAGTAAAGAGAGAGAGAGAGAGAGAGAGAGAGAGAAGAGGAGCGAAGCATCTTCTTGGCGATTTCTCACCCACGATAGATTTATGAGGTTTTGTTTTGCTGGTTTTTTCTCTTGCCGCTGGTGGAAATGGCGGGACAGTGTGGAAATGGACGTAACCTTGAAAAGCGTTTTGTAATTTATTTACATTAAATATTTATTAACTATTGTTGGGCTCCCACTCGACTCGGACCAACGAGACAAATAAAAAACAGCACCCACACACATACACACACACACACACACACATACACAGAGTTGGTTTGTGGGGGGAAGGAATGTGCATGAATAAATGAGTGAAGGAAACGGCCAAAAGGCAGACAGAAAAGTTCTGCAAATGGCAAATTGCGAGTCGACAACAAAAAAAAAAACGTTGATTGCACACGACACGAAAAAAAAGGAGAAAAGCAGGTGAAATGCAGACAAAGAAGGAGGGAAAAGAGCAGAAGCTGGACGCATTTCACCTGCTGAAGCTGTGCAACCCCATCCATAGACAGCGACCCTTCCCTCCCCTCCTCCCTCCTCTCAAGTGCCACGCAGCTCATTTTAATCTGGCACAGGGCACTTTAAAAACACTTACTGTAAATAAAAACAAGAAGCGCGTCGCCTTCTTAAAGGGACAACGCAGCGAGTACAACTACATTTGCTTATCGGATTTAACAGCAGCCACTTCACTTCCCCTTCTGCTTTCCTCTACCAGCAGCTAGGGCAACTTTTCGGCTGCACAACAGAAAGAGAGAGAGAGAGAGAGAGAGAGAGGGAGATGGAAAGAGAGAGCGAGAGCAGAAAGCAAAAGGCAAATGCGAATGCGAATGATCAAAGCGGCGGATTTATAGGATTTATATACGCTACCCTTGGCTGGGCCTGAGCTGAGCGCATTAGAGACGTAGCCCGCTTTTCCCCCGTCCCCGTCCCACCCCCCGCTGACAGCAGTCAGAATGTCAGGGAAGGAAACGCGCTTTAGCTGGTTACAGCAAACACTTAACGCCTTGCAGTCCATTAAATGGAAATTTGTCACAGACAACCTGACAAATGGACAGTTAAAGCAACAAACAGAGCTCTAGAGTGAGAGAGGGGAAGGAAGAGCGTCGGGCGGAGGGGGAATGTGGACAGCGGATAATGTCGCCCACTTGAATTGTTTGAATGAAACGCTAAATGGACGGCCGTATCCTTAATTTGATTTAAATATTCATAAACTGCATTAAATGGCCGCAACAAATGTGCCAATTAAACGCGCCGCAAACCAATCAAAATGCGATCACAGCAACAACAACAGCAACAGCAACAATAGCAGCAAAAAAAAAAAGTCAGCTGCTTGACCAATTAACTTTGCCGATTACTAATTATTATTCATTAATTTCTATCTCCAATGCACTTCATATATTTTCTATTTCTAATATTTTTATAGTGTTCCGTTTGTGAATCTTTTACGCCAGGGTTTATTTTATAATTAATTTCTTTATTTCTAATGCAGTTCTAGTTCTATTTCTATTCACTTGACACTTCCAATATCCCAAACTTTACAATCGGATTTATTTTAATATTTATTGATTTCGATTTTTTCTATTATTTCTATTATAGATTTTTTAAAACAGTTCTATTTAGTTCTATTTGCATTCATTGGCCATTTTCAAAATACGTTTCTATAAATTTCTTGATATTTTATCGAGTTCTACTTTTGAGTCCTTTAAGACATTCGATTTGGGTTGCTTTTATTATTATGAATTTCTATTATTTTATTATACATATATGCTTTATTCTTATCCATACCCAAATTCGATTCATTATGTATTTTTTTAATATTATTATTTCTAGTGCAGCTCTATATTCTATTTTTATTCACCTGCCAAGTGCTCTTCTATTAATTTTTCAATATTTTATCAATCCGCAGTTTCATACTCTGTTGTATTTTATTATTAATTGAATTCTATTATTTCTATTACGTTATTATATATTGCTAATGCAGTTCTAGCTCTACTGCAATTTATTTGCCATTTTCAAAATACAGTTCTTTAAATTTTCCAATACTCTAATTTTGAATGCTTTATGCCAGATTTCACATTCGGGTTTATTTTATTATTTATTATTTATTACCGCAGCAGTCGGAAATTAGAACGCGCTCTAATTCGCATTTCTGCAAGTGTTTGCCAATATTTCGCTTTGCATTTATTCATATGAATAAACAAATATGTATTTGTGTGAGTGTGTGTGTGTGAGTGAACAATTAATGACTCTTTTATACCTTAGAAATAATTTATGTTCCACACTTAATAGAATTTCAGAAGAGCATTTGTGCAGCAAACTCTTTAGAGTAACTTATGTATATTGAAAACAGTTTCGCAGTTTCACAAGTATGGAAATACAAAAATATTATTTTGCTCAGCAATTCAACTTTAATTTTTTCAATAAAGAATACAATTTTTTCAATCTTTAAATTTCGAATTATGTGTTTACATTGTATTAATTCAAATCATAAATTTCCTAGATAAATTTAAGTCTCGACTTACAAATTATTTATTTTAAAATGAACAAAGAACAAAATATGCCTTTTGAAAAGTCCGCAGAATCAAGCCGACGGCTACTTCTATTAATTAGCAAAATTCGATAAAACATTTCTCATTTAATAATAAAAAATAATAATAAATAAATTAATTTAGGAAAATGTGAATTTGGTTTAAAAGCAAAAAAGAAAATTTTATATTTTACACAGCCGAAAATTGCAAAAAAAAAATTAAAAAATTAAAATTAAAATTATTTAAAGAAATTAAATTAAGCTAAAAATAAAACAGAGGCAAAACAGATGACAAAATCATATTTATTTTTGAAGTGGAAATCAAAGGAATCAATGCAATTTTAAGTCATGCATAGAAACACAAAAATTGCTTAAATATATTGCTTGAATATATTTTTTTAAACTATGTATATATGTACATATTCCTTACAAGTTTAATTGCATATACTTAATGCTATTCTAAACTATAAAATATATTAAAAATACTTGATAAATTTAAATAATTTCATAGATACACATTTTATGAAAGTTGTTTGGAACTCAAACAATTTCTTATTGCTTGTCCAATTATTGATATTAAAGTCACTTAAATGAGTATTAACATTGTTTTGTTTTGTTGTTGTTGTTGTCGTGGTTGAATTGTTGTGTCCCATTTTTGCATTAGTTTAGCTGCACAAATCGATCAAATTCAACATTCATTCAACATTCATTTGGTGCGTATCTGTTTACTCACATCATAAATAATAAATGCATGACAAGCAAAAAAAAAGGAAACAGCTGAAAAAAGCAACCCGACAGACACAGTAAGAGCGACAGAGAGCGAGAGAGAGAGAGAGAGAGAGTGATAGAGAGAGCAAGAGAAAAAAAAACAGGCAGCAGTTCACTTGATTAATTTATAACACTAATAAAGAATTTATGTGCAAGTGTCAACCTGCACTGCGGCCTTAAAGCACCGCAACACCAACACACACAAACACACACACACACACACCCCTCTCTCTCTACCTTGTGTGCGGCACGTCGAGCAGGTCAAGACACACAAAAATAACAAACTCCGCTTTGGGGCAGAGAACGAAAAAAAGAGAACTCGCTTTACCTACCTAGACCAATTGGTCTGGTGGTCTGGGTGATAATTTGATGAATGACTGCGCATATTAATTCATAAATTAATTTGTTGTTATGCTGCGGCTCTTTGCTCATTGCTCGCCCGCTTTGTATTATTCCCTTTGTTTTAGCTCCATTTCTCTGCCTTTAGTAAACTGTTGCCTACTTTTCAGCGCAATGCCAAAATATTAATCATTCGCCATGTTGGGCCTGCAGCCAGCTCATTACCAGACCCAACGCTGCTAAGCGAATTCTATTTAAAGACTAATAATTAGCAGACATCTGGTTTTCACTTTCAAATTACAATTACGAGATCTTAATGAAAATAATTTATGATTGTTATCATTTGTATCCAACGTGATTTAACTTTGGTCTTTGCGTTAACTTTAATAGTAATAATGATAATAATAATAATAATAATAATAATAATAATAATAATAATAATAATAATAATAATAATAATAATAATAATAATAATAATAATAATAATAATAATAATAATAATAATAATAATAATAATAATAATAATAATAATAATAATAATAATAATAATAATAATAATAATAATAATAATAATAATAATAATAATAATAATAATAATAATAATAATAATAATAATAATAATAATAATAATAATAATAATAATAATAATAATAATAATAATATATAATATATAATAATAATAATAATATAATAATAATATATATATATATATATATATATATATATATATATATATATATATATATATATATAATAATAATAATTATAATAATAATAATATAAAAATATTATTGTTCTTATTAATAAGTAAGAAAGCTGAGATACCCACTACTCATCTCCAATGAAACCATATTCTACTAATGCTATATTAATATAGTACTACCTTAATATATGTATATCCCACAGAACCTTAATATATATCCCACAGAGTACTAAACAATAAGAATATCAGCTGAGGCAGCTAAGAGCGTATTGAAGTAGGAAAACTTAATCTGTCGAAAAGTGCCATCGAAAAAAAAAAGGTAGCTCTGTCTCTTATAGTCTTTGAGATCCATGTTTTAATATGGACATACAGACAGACATGGCTACGTCGTCGAAAGAGAATTTACATAAATATATACTTTTTGTGGTCGGAGATAGATCCTTCTGTCTGTTAAATATATTTCGTGCCTTCACAAAGTTATAATACCCTTCTACTTTACAGCTTGCGGGTATAAAGAACATATAAACTAAATCAAATATGAATTAATATTGAAAATCAAATGTGTATTAAAGTGAAGAGTGTGATAAGTGATGACTCATAAGAGAGAGAGAGACTGATAAGAGCGATCCAAGAAGCGTTCATATTAAACGACAAATTGAGGGATGCACAATAACTTAACATAGTTTTACAGTTTCAACATTAATCACAATTACAATATAATATATTCTATTCTTAATGAGAATCAGAAAAGTATTTTCATACTTCAAACATTTGTCACAATTTAAAATGAATTTAGTCTGAATATTTATGTATGCACCGAAAATAGTCTCAGATTAAGGTGTGCATACCGACGGACTGAGGGACAATAGAAACTATTCTCCTTATCAAGAGTGTAGTTGAGCAATAAAATAAGTTACAATATCTCAATGCATACTAAAGCATTCACATCCCTTAGACACCGCAGACATTCTGGTCTTATCTACGGCCTGTACTCTGTGTGACCTTTATGTGTGGTGTATGTGTGTGTGTATCGTGACAACTTCTAAAGGGGAAAGAAAGTAAGGTGGAAAGGAAGAGGAGGAAAGGAAGGAAGCATGGAAGAAGGAGGGAAAGTAACCTGTGACCATTAATTTGTCCACGTCTGCTGTCCATCCGTTTTGTTCTAATGGGGCAAACAGGGCAAACAAACAGTTGGAACGCCCGGCGACCAACTTTAAGGGTACAATTGACTGTGGCAAAAGGAAGGATACGAACGTATGGACGAACGTGGATAACGTGGAGAGTCGCATTAAAAATGCGCAACATTTTGATTTCTAGAATGGCCGCCGCACGGCAATTGCGGTCGAGTCGTCATCGTCATCGTCGTCGTCATCGTCAACGTCTTTGACAACGCATCCTGAGCCTGCGCTCCAGTCAGAGCTGAGCATGAAGTCCTTGTCGAAGTCCTTGCTTGGTTAATGGCGACTTGTCGCCGTACTCCTTTCGCTTAGCAAACTTTCGCCCACCAAAATCAGCGACAGCAATGTAAGCAATGTCCTTCGTCCTTCGGCCGACGCCGCCTTATGTCCTGTGTATCCTGTTTGCCACCGTCGCCGTCGCCGTCGCATTTTGAAGTTTTGTGCGCATCTAAATAATTGATTAACTGTAAAATTCGTGCGAGTTACACACACACACACACACACTCGCATGTACAAACATTTTCGTTTATATAAAATCGATAAGACTGGAAAAATAAGGACCACGAAGGCGACATGAAGACTTCACCGAAAATAAAACAAAAAATAAAAACACAGAAAAACAAGCAGCAAAAGTTATAATATCATTTATTTAAAACCCCACACGGCGACGGGAGGCAACAACAACAAAAACAAAAGCGACAAAAGCGAGCCACCGAAAATCAATATTAAGTAGCAAATGCGCAAATGATGTGACAGCTTCAAAATATGCCAGAGAATGTCACTTTAAAGACTGCTCATAAAAAGGATTGCGATATGAATGCATTGCACGATAAAAAAAGATGCAATTTTGCAAACAATTTTCAAATTAGCTATCCGAATTGTAGTAATTTAAATAAATGAGGAGTTTGTGTTATGAAATTGTTATACTCAAAATAAAGATGGGATATACATGGAACTAAGGCAAATAAGAAATAATATAGAGTGATATGCTTAAGTCCTAACAAACTAATGATTAATATAATGTTGGAAAGCATGGTTTAAATAAAGATTGATTAATATATAATATATAATTAAAATCAAT
This sequence comes from Drosophila nasuta, assembly GCF_023558535.2. Taxonomy (NCBI): domain Eukaryota; kingdom Metazoa; phylum Arthropoda; class Insecta; order Diptera; family Drosophilidae; genus Drosophila; species Drosophila nasuta. The sequence continues at coordinate 10,476,478 of NC_083459.1, read as the reverse complement.
GAAAATCAATTAGGATTTGTAAAAAATGAATTTGGATATTTAAGAGTAGAAGAGAGTATTTAAAAAACCAGTAAGAAAGCTACAGTCGAGTGTGCTCGGCTGTGAGATACCCGCTAACCATTTTTAATGGAAGCAAAACAGTGCGATATTAATTTCAAAATATTCCAAATTAATATGTTTAGGACTATATTTGGTATATTTATATAGTATAATATTTTAAATATACGAGAAATATGGACATGGTACTACATTTAAAATATACCACAAAGTGCAAAATATACCACATTTGAAACAAACTTCATGGAGACACAAAGTTCTAATAGCGTGTATGAAAAGATGTTTATTAGGGAAGAAAACTTGAGTAAAATTTATGAATTTCACATGCTCAAGCATCTAAATTTCTTTTTTGTTGGATTGTATTTTTGATTGTACTACTTTTAATGTTGAAACTGTCTCCTGCATTTTATTTGAGCATGGCTTGAAAACTAAGAAAACGTTTGTTTCCTTAATAAGCTTACAGATGGTCAGCAGAATAGATTCATAATATATAATATATAAAGCAAATGCATTTCGAAATGTTTGATCTTTTTGTTTATACCAAAACATCCTCAATAGTGCGACATCAGAGCTGAGACAAATATTTCAAATAATATTTTCTCCCCAAGAAATTGAAATCATCGTTGAATTGGAATTGGAATTTGGAATTTTGCAGTTTTGCAGTTTTGCATTTATGCGTACTTAATAACTGATGCTTAGCCCTGAATAAAATCGAACATATACTATCGTTGTTTGTCTCGTCTTTTCAGAGTCGTTTATTAGAAGATGCTTCCCTATTATGCAATTCGTGGTCAGCACGTCAGAATGTAAGTTAAAGCACACGCACACACACACACACACACAAACCTATAACAATTGACTTGATTTCTATGTAAAACCAAAAAAAAAAAACAAAAATAATTGTATTCTTATTTTCCACAAAAATCGAAAATTTGAATTGATTTGATATTTGATAATGGCTGACCTTTGTAGGTATTTTTCCTATGAACTTAGTTTTATTAGATGACCATGCATTACCAAATTGAACTGGGCTGAATTCTTCTCACATAACACAAATATATATATATATATATATACATATATATTCTTAATACTTAATACTCAACTTATGTATTTCTCATCATTTTCCTCCTCATATGCTTTCGATATATATACTTAACATTTCTCCTAGTTTCTAGTTTTTTCTAGTTCTTAATTCGATAACGATTACGATAACGATTACGATTACTTTTCACTTTTCTCTAATCTCTAATTACGTTTCTGTTTACGTCTCTTCGATACAGGGTGATATTTTTGCGGGTATCAACGACGGCATACTCAGTAGAGCGGAAGCTCTCGCCGCCGTCGACATTCAGAAGCACCAAGCCCAGCATGTACATAGCCAAATGCCCTCCCAAATCAAGCACGATGTGATGTACCATCATCACACAATGAGTGGCCCCCCGCAACGTCCACTACAGGTGAGTTCATTCCCAATTCGATCTATCGATAAATCCTTATCGCAATGACCCTGTGAACTATCGCTCGATAGTTGGCAGTTACGATGACGTTTCGAAACACAACACAAGCTCAATTATATACACTTTAAAAATGACCGATCCAAAATTGGTTTACTATTAAATTCAAAACATTTTCTAGAATATATTATGAAGGGAAAATAAATGAACTTCTACGATTATAAATCATCTAAAACCGAAACAAATTTGTTCAATTTTATTTCCAATGCATCGACAACATTAATTATCGGATTAATTTCAATAAGCATATGCTTAGTAAACATTTATGATCATTTGTTGATTGTAATTTATGTGAGATTTCAATCAACCAATTAAAAACCAGTTAGAAAGCTTCAAATGACTCGAGGAGAAACTCGATTGCGAGATATTACGCTAAAAGTAAGTTAAACAGTGCGGTATTATCGTTGAAATATACCAAAAGCCATATTTCGTATATCATCATACCACTGCATTCAAAAAATACCATAGTGTATAAAGTACACCAGATTGCAAAGATTAAGGCAATAACAAAAAGTCTCAAGGCTTTAGTCAAAAGCGTTTGACAACAAGAACTCTGTTCTATCATCCGCTGCAATCTGCAAATTTGTGCTTAATTACTATAATCTAAGCCAATTTCGAAATTAGCCTTGATTTGATTTCGTCTCTAATAATGTACAAAATAATAATAATTTTACTTTAAAATTTGTAGAAATATGTTTCCCAATTATTGCTTCCATTTTTCCAATATAAGAAAGTAGAAAAGTACCACATCAAAATATTTTTGAAATTTTCCTAGAACTCAAAGGAATGAATATATTATAAAATACAAATTGATCAAAATTGTCCTCAGTTCGATTTGATTGCAAGGGCAAATAAATAACAAAACCTCATTTAATTGCACTCAGTTGCGAAATATGAAACTTATATGAAACAATAGTCATAAGTAATTTCTTTAAATGATAGCAGAGTAAAGTCTGTTCTTGTGATTAAGAAATGAAGAACTCAAAACTAATAATGGCAAAAGTAATTGCAAGCAATCGGAATATACATATGATATATATGGTATTACGACTGATACTTCTTACGTATAGATGACAATAAGGTAATTGCTGAAATGGCTTGGCCTAAAGAGGATTGCAACGAATTTACCGGAAATTTTGTCAATTGGTTGATTGCATTCGTCCGCCTTGTAATTAGTTGCCTCTTGAGTGTATGTGTGTGAGTGTGTGGGTGTGGATCGGATATGGGATATTATCCCTGTTTAGCTGACGTTGCAAGGCTTGTGCTGCATGCAGCATTTTATGACAGTCACTTTGATGGCAGCAACAACGACAACGACAGCGGCGACAACTTCAATTTCCGCTGTGGCTGCATGTGTGTGCGTGTGTGTGTGTGTGTGTTAGCTGGTGTGTGTGTGTGTGTGTGTGTGTATGTGGTTAATTTGAAATGTTTCTTTAATAAAATTAAAATTGTGACGTGTAAGCCTTCTGGGAACGAGCCACGTGACGGTCGTTTGCCAGGTAAGCACATCATGATTCGTGTCGTTAATTGTATCGTACCGTTAGTTCAACTACAGCTCGAGGCGAAGGCGGTGACGGTGACGGTGGCGAAGGCGGTGGCAGCGGCGGTGTGCCAGGACAATTGCCAGCGAGTCCTGTGGGGCGCAAATAGGCAACAGCAGCTGCCGGTGGGTTGGCTGACAAGTGGCATCGAGAGTCGAGACTCTTTCTCTCTCTCTTGCTCTGTCTGTCCCTCTCGCTTTGATTGACTGACTGACTGTCGCGTCTCGTGGTGGTGGCTTTGGAACTCTATTAGAAGTTGATTGTAATCAAATTACACAAGCAACCTGTTCTATGCCCATACATACATACATACGTATGTTCATGTTCAAGCTAGTTTCGCTGGCTAGTTTCTCTGATTCCATTTCCATTTCCATTTCCATTGCCACTTGTTTTCGACACAATCGAGCATGACGAAAGTGCGCTGTGCTGTCCACAGGCGACAGTCCACAGTCGACATCGGTGGTTGTTGTGGTTCCCCTTTCCCTTTCCCATTCCGATTTTTCTATGCCCCTTCCCATCAAGCTCAATACTCATTTTTCCCGCTCCGATTCTTCGACGCGTGCAGCCTTTAATTTTTAGCAAACACTTCACAAAGAAAGAGCTCAGCGCTCAACGCTCAACGTTTACCCCATTTCAAGTTCGGGCTCGAGTTCGAGTTCGAGTTTGAGTTCGAGTTACGCTTTTGGTCTCAGGTGCAACAACCTTCTACACTTAGCATTACAATAAGCTATCGAGGGAGTTGTGCATCACTGTCTCGCCTTCCCTTCCCCTTCCCCTTCCCCTTTCCCTTTCCCTTTTCCATCCTCTACTTGTTCCCTTGTTAGAGCAATAAAAACTGTTTTGGCTTAATCAAAATTTGATGTCTGCTCTCACGGTTATTGAAAACGACTCTTGGAAGCGACCAAAAAGCCATAGTGCTAATCAATTTATTGAATATGATTTCAATGTATTTCGAAATAACTATAAGTAGTGATTTTTTGATTGTCGATTTGCCTTCGATAAGCGAAAAAAATTTATATCGCATTGATGTCAATACGTTTCCGTTCATATTTTCATAGACAGAGAGTCTAATATTAACTTTATGTTCGGAAATAAAGAATACAACGGCAGATCCAGACTTTAGGGATCATATTTTATCGTCTTTACAGCAGTCGTTTTTATTGTTATCATCACAGGAATTCAACGTATAGGAATTCAAATAAAATTGCGTTTGTTTCTAATTAGCATAATTTAATTCAACTCTTTTAGCAACCATTTATTCCGCTCATAAAATAATCAATGATTTTTCGATTTTAAAAGCAAGTGCCTTGAATTTTTGGTTTGGTTTCAGAGCTTGAGCATTAATTATTCAACGAGAGCTACTTCGATAAAGCAGTTAATGATTTTTCGTCTGTCCACTATTCAAAATTTCAATACATCAGCGAGAAAAAATTCATTGACAATAATTTTTTTTTTAAATTCTTTTTAATTGCCGGGTATTAGGAATTAATGAGCGAACCAACGAAAATTACACATTCATCATCGGTCTACTTAGTTCAGTTCTTCACTTTTGATCCTATATACTATTACATATACATATGTATATATAAAATGATGAAAAATATTGGGAGCATGAACGAAAGAACTATCTAGTTCACTTATCCAAAATGAAGGGACAAACTTATTGAGAACAGTACGATGAAAGCGCTCATTACTAGTATCATATTAATCACAGACAGTTGAATACAGTTAAATAGTTGACTAATATTCAACTTCAAGACTTGTTCTAAACATCCACCAAAAATTTCAAGTGAAACACGGAACAGCATGTGATAGTTTCTCAGTCGAAAAGTGCACACAAGGTCATCGAGGCTAATTCGAGCTCAGCAAGTTGAGCACTTTCGAGATTGACACGTGGATTGGACATGGAGACATGGAGACATGGAGAGCTGTTCCGTTTTTGGTGGGAGCATTGACATGTGTGGCCAATGCACATTTCAACAATTTTTGCCCATAACTTGTTAATTTCTTTATTTGGTTATTCCTAATATATTCTACGTGGACACCTGATGTGCTGTCTCACGTCAAATATTTAGGCTTTCTGCGGTTTGGCAGGCAACTTTGACAATTTCTCAAAAAATTTAGTATTTACTATTTAGTTTGTGGTTGCTTTTGCTGTGCTTTTGTTTTGGTACTTTGTATGTGGTTTAGTTCTAGTTGTTCCTCTTTTTCCGTTTTCTGTAGTGAGAATGACCTAGTCGATTGCAGCTGTCCTTTGTTCGTGATGGAAAAGTTCCTTCAGCCCTCAGTTACTCCTGTTCCTTTCAAGCCATTCAATACCGAACTGCCTAACTCAATGTTGTTCTCTATGAACTGATCCGCCAGGAATCCCACATCCATGCCATAGAGCAGCTCCTCATGGCCACAGCTGATGGCAGCGTATCGCAAACGCCGCCTTTCAAAGTTTGCCAGACAGCGACGCCAATGCCGCTCGAAGAGCTCGAAGGCGAGATCCGTGCTATCGTCATCGCTATCCCTATTGGTATTCCGTTCCATCCATGCCAGCTTGGCGTCGGACTCTGAATCAATTTGATTTGCAGCCATGCCGAAAGTCTTCGATTTCCCTATTGAAAACTTGCTATGCTTAGAAAAGCTCAGTTTGCAATTATATTGCAATGATCTTTCTATTCATACACTTTACTATTTGTTTCCATGTTGACAGTAAACTACTCGACTACTCGATAGAGTTAAAGAAAATATCATTTATGTATGTGCAAAATAGCAACATTTATGTATTTCAGTTTCAGTTCGTATTTTGCTGTTTTCTGTAACTGATTTGGAAAACAAACTTTTGTCTTAAATTCAGAAATTAATTATAAGATGTACGATATGTGGATAACTCGTTTTGTACGTCTTATTTTGTTAGGAGAGTAGATAAGAATCTGGCTAATGGCTAACATATAATATATTGCGTACATTTTTTAAGGACATCTGCCGACAATATTGCAAGAATCTTTTATATTTTCTTCTTTTTGGTTAGTTTAATGTATGTAAATAAAATGTGAAATAAAAAGTTCAATTTATGATGCTAATTTATTAAATTAGCATTATAATATTTAACATACTATATATACTACATATAATATAATACTATACATATACATATAAATTATATTATCAGTATTATTATCGCACTTGAACAATTTCAAGATGTCCTATCGCTTTTACTTAAAATTTCCAATTTAGGCATCGGTTGCTTAATTCCCTCACGTTTTTCAATTATTTATGCAATCTAGCAGTCGAAGATATTATATTATCTTTTAGCCACTTGACAACTCTACTCGCATTACTTAAGCAAATCAAAGTCAACTACACAATATGCGCAAACCTTTCCGACTTCCCCTAAAAATTGTCTGTGTGCCGGTATCGCATTAACTATATTAATAATTATCATAGACCTTTGTCAAATTCAACCAGTTTCGAATCGTAAATGTAACCACAACATTCCTATCGGGTTTTTATAGGCAGAAGAAGGGTGAAGGGTGAAGGGGGAAGAGGAAAGAGGAAAGAGGGGGAAGGGAAAGGCTTTACACCTGTCTGTGCTGTTCCAAAAGTGTACTTTAGAATTTGCCACTTGATTTGATGGCTGCTGTCTATCAATTCGGGTAACATGTGTCATAAGCGTTACGAGCATGCCATAAACTCCATCTGCCTCTTGCCACACGCACACACACACAGAGAAAGAGAGAGAGAGAGAAACAGTTGCAACAACATTACAAAACTCATTAAATTAAAGTAATTTATGGTACAGCCCCCCGGTTTGATATCTGTCGGTCTTCTGGCTTCTGACTGCTGTCTCCCCTTTCGCCTCTGCGTTCTCCTGCCTTGCCTCACCTTGCCTTGCCTTGGCACGCAATGAGCAAGTTTTGCGAGCATATGAAAAGCCAATTATGAGTGTTCGTAAAGGGTAAATGTGTACGAGCAAATATAATGCTAATTAAAATAATCATATCCATCATAAAACTCGAATGCCAAATGGGGAGGGATTTGTAACAATTACAAACAGTAGCAACAGCAACAACAACAACTACATATAACACAATATTATCAATTTTTCCAACTGTGCAAATGCGCAAGCGGCTATTTAATGAGCTGGCCGAGGGAAGGCAAAAAGAAATGGAGGGGAGGGGAGTGGATGGCCACTTTGCAGGCATTTATCACAGATTTTGTACCCAGCTTCAGCTTCGGCCCTCTTTTTGCCAGCAGCTCATTGCGGTACCAGCCAGAAGGTCGCCGCAAGCGGACAGCTTATACACAGCTACAAAAAATGGGGTGCAATTGCGAGTAACTCAAATAATCATCCAAATATTAATGTTAGGACCGTTATAGACTACATAATAATGGTTATTTTCAATTTTTATTAATTCTCTCTACAACTATAATTCATTGCCCAAGAATCTTAGAAGCAATGAAATCTCTATCGCTCTAATTTACAAAAACTATTTTTGTAAAATAGTAAATAGTCATTTAACTTAATAAGCCATTTCATTATTATATATTACTTGGTAGTCTACATAGACTTATTTATTTATAGTCAATGCCAAGAGATATTTGAATTTTTAAGTATCATTCAACTAATTCATGGATTGTCAGAATGAATAATAATATCGTTCAAGACTTGAGAGAAGCAATCATATTTTCTAGCTTGCATAACTAAAACTTGACTGGATTTTCGCTCTGTGTAGCAGCCCCTGGAAGCGTAGACGAAGCATGTAGCATGCTAACCGAAAAAGTACACTTAATTCAATTTAAATTACACTTTCATATTTCCGGTAGTGCCCGCCCAGAAGAGAGTCGAGAGTCGAGAGCGAGCGACCAGAGACCTGCTCGGCGTATCCATTAGTATTCGCAACATATGGCTCAATTTCCCTCAAATCATTTTCCACACACACACACACACAAACAAACAAACAAGCACAAACACACGCAACCACCCCGCGCAAAGCACCTGAAAGTAACTCCGCATTCATACACTCACACTCACACTCACACTCGCATTCATACCCATACTCATACTCATACTCGCACTCGTTGCGGCAACCACAAGTGGTTTATCATATTGAAATTCATTTAGTGCACCTGTTTGATTTTTCCTGTCGTGACCGCACCCCGCTCCCCTTCTCCCTTTCTCCCTTTTCCCTTGTTCTGCTCCCTAAAAAAAGGAACAAATTTGAAGGAAAACCCAAAACAAACTGAAGCGAGCTGCACAACATACATAGTAGCAAACTCGTATTATTTAGTAAATATCGTTAACTTAACATTGCCACTCCACACGCAATCAAATTCCACTTAGTCAGCCAGGGTGGATTGCTTAGTTAGTTCCCTCCTGCCCCATCCCCCCTCCACAACAAATATTTGCCATGCCAGACCACACACACACAAAAAAAAGAATAGGAATACTATCGACATTGAATTTGCAGCCATCTGCAATTAGTGCTCATATTATTCCAATATTCCAAGTAGAACTTCTTGTTAACTGATTTAGCTGCTTTCCAACTGAATCGCTGTTCAAGTCTACATCGCTCAGTTTGGCAGATATAGCAACCAACGCCTTAACATAATCCAATACTTGCGAGATCAAAGTACTATATAGCAGGCATACTTTTGAATTGTTTTCTTTGTCTTTCAAGTACTTGATTGTCTTTAGTTCTCCCTTTCCCTTTCCCTCTCGTTGTCAATCGTTGATGGACGCTCTTTAGCGTTTGTAACCGCTTTGTACACTTGCATAATTAATCGATTGACCGCCACACACACATTTATCGATTGTCAGTATATTTATCACCACTAGATTAACACTATTAAATATGTAACCATATTTAATATGGCACCATAACAAAATGATGGGCACAAACAAGAAGTACAAAAACAACAAAACACAAACACACACACAACAATTTGATCATTAATAATGCATTAACTTTATTTAGTGGCCACACTCAGTGTTATCTACCCTAGAAAAGTATGGGCTACATAAAATTGTAGTTCTATAATCAAACGGACTAAAAAAGTAATTCACAATTCAGCTTTAAATATTTTGATAAATCGTTTTGCGGAATAATTGAACGTGATGAGAGGGAAGGGAATACATAAATGTATTATTAAGTCGGAGGATATTTTAAGCTTACAAGTATTACAATATTATCATATTAATTGCAGCTAATCATTATGAAATTATCAGCTGATTATAGGGTATTTGCCTTGCGAACCTTCCACATTGCAAATTCTTTTCTTTTTATTGTTCTTTGAGTTCACATGCTGAAAGTTTGACAGCAACTCACTCTCTCTTCCCTTTCTCTGTCTCTTTCCCACACTCGCACCTCTCACTTAAAATATAGTGTGTAGTATATTGAACAAGATACTTATTTTTTTCTCAGACGCTTTGCAATGCGACTGAAGAAAGCTTTGTGTCATCCAGTGACAATTACGTCCCGCTCTCGTCCATCTCATCCCGTTGCGCTGTATTGTGTCCTGGAATCCCATGTTCTGTGTCCTGTGTCCCGTGTCCTGCGTCCTGTGGCAGTTGAGCTCAGTTCAATTTAGGGGATTCTGTCGGTGTTGCGTCGCTTTCGGTTTAGTTTCGTTGATTCATTTATTTATTTAGTTTTCTTTTGCTCATCAATTATTTAACTGCGTCTGTGTGCGTTGTCTGTTGTTTGTTGCAAGAAGAGGACGAAGACGCTGGACAGGCTAACAAAACAACAGACAGCGAGGACGTTTTGACCATTTTTTTGTGGGTGGGTCGCAGGTTCCGAGCGGTTTCGGTTCTTTCTTTCTTTCATTCTTTATGTCCATGGCATATGTCAATACTGTCAACGGTATCGCGTATACGCCATGATAGCTCAGCGTTTAAAATTAGTTTCACAATTACAGGTGAAGAAATGTCGAGACACAACTCGACACGACTTTAAATTGCACTTTTTGTTGCACCTCCCACCGGGTTCATCTATTTTTCAACGGCATGCAAAGTGCATTTAAGCGTAATTCGATTCGACGATTCGATGTCAACGGCCAAAAGTCGATTTAAGCTCATACAACTTTGAGTGCACGTTTAAGCCATGATTGCCCCAAATTGGAGCTTACAATTGTCTACAACTTTTGCTACTTAAATATCCAAATACCTTCAATGGGGCCCCCAATTACCGAATGCCACTGCGGAAAAAAATGTGACACAGAACATCGCGAAATGCGAATTGAGAAATGCTTTTAAGAGTCGTTGGCAAATTATGAGAATTTTGCTTAATTATTTGACAGGTTGTTTCAAGCAATTGTCAATCGAATCAAAAAGCTGTAACCTATCGCAAATATTTCAATTCCAACATACTTTAACTTTGTATAAATATAAACCTTATTATTTGACCAAAAGATTAATTCATTAATAGTTGAATCCCTGAATTTTTGTTTTTAATTTCTAACAATTATTTTACAGCTTTACAGTTAAACTACTCTCTGTCAGCTGTTGATTACCATAACTCTGTTAATCACATTAATAAAGCTAGAAAGCTTTGTGACTAAACGAATCTGATAAGGATTTTGAGCATACTTAAGTAAAAGAAACTTGTACTGATGATAATAATTATGTTTTTTTTTTGTTATATGATATTATGATTATAATAGAGCTTATAATAATATATTTAAATGCTTAAGATAATACTAAGACGACAGATTCTTAAAGTATGAACATATGATGGGAGACACATGACGTGACTTGATTGACTTTGAAATGACTTCAAAGCCATGGGTGGCACTCAGTGTTATTTTGGCTCGCAAATCTAATCTAGCCATGTGTTGAGCTGTTCATACATCCACCTGTCAAGTCTTCCCACCCGAGACATTCAGGATGGAGAGGGGTATCAGTCATACCCTTTTTGTTGTGATGACACTTAACAGGTTAACCTGCTTAAAATGCACATCAACGCATCAGTTGACCCCTAGAACGGACGCAGATCTCTTTCTGAGAGGAAGAGAACCCTCTGGAAAAACCGAGCATATGTAAAACTTAATGCATAGGGCAAATGGTAGATGGTAGATGGAAAAAGCGGAATGGGAAATGGGGAATGGGAAATGGGAAATGGGCAATGAGGATAGCTCGAAAAACTGGCAACAACTTTGCAATTTTCAGTTACAGATACTCGACCAAAAAGGCGGGTAACAAACACCATTAGGCATATGCCCAGTGAGCAAGGGAGCGAGCAGAGGGTTGTGTTCGGGTTTGTTTTTTTCATTCTGCTGTTATTGTTGTTGTTGGCAAATATGTTTTGAACATTTTCAATAAGATTGTTATTTACTTTCAGCGAAGTGAGCATCAAATTGATCGTATTAATGGCCATAACTAGTTTATCCCGCCCATCTTTTCAATTCCCGAGGATTATACGCAGATTTCCATTATCAGAGGGGTGACTTATGCCCTCTCTCTCTCTCTCTCTCTCCCTCTCTCTGTTGCTGCCGGTGATATGAATACGTTTGTGCTTACGAGACAAGCGTAGCATTAATGCAATTTCAATGGTCAATGCTGCAAACACTCTTTTTCGATTTGCCATTGTTCTTACTTTGCTTCTCTGCTTCGGCTTCTCGCTTCTCGCCCTCTTCATGGTTGATGGTTGATCCGCTTGTTTTTTATGCCCATTTGCCGGGTATACAATTTGTTTTAGCTGGGGACTCAACTGCTGGCGGGCTAAGAGAACTCCCACAGGAATTCGCAGGCAATATAACTGAAAGCAAAAATGAAGATAACAGTCAGCGCGGCAAGTGCAAATCCACCCGTCCATTTAACAACTTTTTGCCCCGCCCCCGCCCTCGCCCCCGTCTCCGGCTCAGTGCCGCACCTGACGAGTCGCCCCCCGCACCATTTTCCTCCTCTATCCATATTCTCCATCCTGCACAAATCCAAATTCACATCGCGTACCTTTTGCCTAACCAACTAACTGCCTTTTTGCTCGGCGCACTTGTGGGCAACTGAATGGGAGTTCATGCCACGAGTTCATGACGAGACTGAGTTGAGGCAATGAGCTGGCAGCTACGAGGAGAGGGGGAAAGGCAAGGCACTGAGGCAGCAGGCAGCAGGAAGCAGGCAGGAAACCTCTTACGCCTCTGTTTGATGCTTGTAAAGACCACTTTACCCGCTATAATAAAAATAAATCATAATATTTTGCGCCCCTTTGTCGAGTGCGAGCGAGATCGACACTCGCAAATTGTGCGAACCCTTGCACAGTGGCACCAGAGCGACAAAACATCTTGTACAAATTATTGCCAAACTATGGAATTTGCTTACAAAAGAATACAAACATAATATTTTATAGATAATAGTGATAATAATAATATTATAGGAAATAACGCGACTTGAACTAATTTATTTTGCATTTTGTTTATATTTTTTATCTTTATTTTGTTTTTAGGTTCGTGGATCCTAACCATCACAGTATTGAATTCAACATCCGTTTCCGATTTATTACCTTTTGTCCTTATTTACATTTTATTATTGGTAAATTGTATTTTTTTTCATTTATATTAATTTTGTTAATAATATAAGTGATTTTACTTTAATTCTTATTAAAATATGTTTTGTAATTTTATATTTGTGTCTATTATTATACGTTACTGCAAACAACATGTTTTTTCTCATTCAATCGATTATTATTTTTAATCTTATTTTAATTCCTTTTGTAATTTCAGTTGGATTGGCAAATTTAATATAATTTAAAAGACTTTTATAAGTTACCTTATATGACTATTTTGTGTGTATTGCAAAACTAATAGTTTTGGTATCTGTTCGATTATTAGTTTGAATAATTATAAATTAATTTTTATATTAAATTAAAATTATTGCATCATTTATGTACTTTAAATATTGTTTCTTTATGTTATTAAAATTATGCTTTTAAGTTTACTATTGTTAGTTATTAAATGTTATGGAAAATCCTAATTTAATATTTTTGTTATATTTGTTTAATGAAAGCTTTGCTTCTTAAAAACTTGATTACTCAATTAAAATGTTTTTTTTTTATACTTGATTATTATGTATGTTCATTCATTCAATGAATCTATTCATACAATGCGAAGTTGTCGGATAAATTTCACTACCATTTCAATAAATCTCGTCCCAGTGTCGCACCGCACTCTGGCACACTCCGGCGTTTACCTTGTTTGCCGGTACTCAGAGCAGGGCACGAGGCATCAGGCATGAGCCATGAGACATGAGACACGAGGCATGGGTCACGAAGGCTACTCGGCTGCTTCGTCTCTCCTCTCTTCGCCTCTTGCTGTCGTCATCCTTGTTGCGAGGTTGTAACCCCGGATAATGTACTTAATGCATCTACATATTAATGTCGCCCGAAAAACCTGTGCAAGCAACCCCACTCGGCATGGCCTACAAGACCTGTCCTGACGTCCTGTCGTCCTGTAGCAAATCCGCACCGGATAGTACATGAATAGTATTTTCTATTACTGGGCCGTGTTGTGGTCCCCCGTGTCCTCGTCGTCCTCGTCGTCCTTGCCGCTGTGTCTTTTATTTTCGTTTTTTTTTTCGATTTTTTTCCTGACTCTCGCTGTAGTCGTTTTTATTGCACAGAGGACTTGAGAGCAGCGCAAGGGTCGCTGCCTCACCCTCCGTTTGCCTCGCAATGCCCAGAGCCGTGTGATTGCCGGTAGCACCCCGCAAACCTCCTCTTCACCCTCGCCACCTGTCGAGCACTACGATTACACTTGTTCGCAGTGCGTGTGTGCGACTGTATGTGTGTGTGTGTGTGTGTGTGGGACACGGTTATATTGATATGTCTCCCAGTAGAGCAAGAAAAACAGCCGGTAGCACAGTTAAGCTGGGACCGCAATGTGTAAAAAATTACGAGCTACATTGAAAATAAAAGGAGAAAAAAAAAAAAACACAAAAATACGCAGCGAGTCTCGACTCGAGACGTGGCAAGGGGCAAAGGGGACCTGAGGCTGTTGTTGCAGTAGCAGCAGCAGCAGCAGCAGGTGGTGTTGAGGGTGGTGCAGGGGGAGCTGTTGCTTTTACTCCTGCTACTGTTGCTGTTGCTGTTGCTGTTGCAGTCGGAAGTCCACGCACGATGAGCCAGCAACAATATGTTAACCCTGAAACTTGAGCAAACTCCGCACAGACGAACTCATGAGTCATGGCATCCTCCTTCCCCACGCCTCTTCCCCGCCCTATTGCTTACTGCACTAAAATATTTGTTGACTGTTTGAGCTACTTTACGACTCCGCTCGCAACTTTTGCCCTTTGTTTATGATCTCTGATTAGGAACTAATTTCGTTGCAATTTTACCAATACAAAATATTCGATTAATTGCTCAAATTATAATCGACTGTTATTTTGAAAAGCAGTTTTCAACAATCAAGCTTGGTACATTTTTGATTAGTCACATTTATCTGCATCTTAACACGTTTAATGATTAAGGTGAAGGTTTACAATTATAGAAATATTAGTTTTCAAGGCTCAGATCAAAAAAAAATGTCAAACTAGAATTTTTCAGTGTTGATTAAACACAGTTTCTAATAGAAACAAGTAAGAAAGCTGTAGTCCAGTGTGCTTAGTTTTGGAATACCTGCAACCCATTTTCCATAATACCAAAGAAGTCTGGTATTAGCGTTGAAATACATTAAATTAACATACCAAAGCTGCCAAGATATACCAAAGGCTATATTTGGTATATTGATATACTACTTCATTGGAAATATACGAAATGTATCAAATTGTCAAGTAAATCAATTCAGATTCGCAACCTATAGTCGATTTTTGCCATTTCAAATTATTTCGTGAGTGACTAAGTTTTTCACCTGATCGGAAAAAAGTTTTCAGCACACTCGACTGTAGCTTGTTATGTTTTTCAAGCTTTTCAAACAATATGTTAAATTAATATTTTCCACTCTTTTCAAAATTATATATATATAAATTATATATATTATGAGTGTTTTTTAAAAACTTTATGCAAGAAGCATGAAGCAGATTTTAACTGGAATGCTAAACAAGCCTCAATTCAAAGAAAAAAGTAGTAGTAAGTAGAACTTACATATAAAAAAAAAGTTGAGCCGATGGAGAAGTTAGAAGTGTATTAGATACAACATTTGGCAATAATTCTTCTCTCTAAAAATTATTATAAATACTTGATTAATAGTCAAATTACGTATTTAGACTTTTCTCGACATTCTAATAAACTTTTGTTGCTCTCTCATAAGAATGTAAAATTGAAGTCACAGCTTTACGTCAACGTTTTTATGGACACCGCATAGAGAGAGTTTCATAATTGGAATCGCTTCTCAAATGAGTTGCGAGCATGTTTTGAATTTGCCGCAGTTTCACTTTCCGTCCACACAACATCGAACCCTGTGTCCTTGTGGGCAGGTGCACTCCACTCTGTGCTGGCAGGATGCGAGTTTTTGCAGTGTGCTGCAAATGTCCTGGGAATTCCTTTGGCGAAAATTTAGCTGACGGCGGAGACGCGAGCAAAAGGTAAAAGGCAAAAAAGTAAAAGTAAGTAAAGACACGTCCTGCGTGCGACATACGTCGCCGTTCGCCTGATTCCTTCGTCCTTCGTCCTTCGTTCATCGTTCTTTCTGCTGCGCTGTTGCGTTATAAAAATAAAATAAAATCTATTACGTGGCAAACCACCCCACATTTATGTGGCAATTTGTTGTTTCTTGATTGTGTGTGCAGCAGACATTCCCCTCCCCCTCTCTCTCTCTCTCTGTCTCCCCCTCTTCGCTTTGCTCGGCGAGTGCAAAGTAGAGTAGAGTGTATCATTTTCCCATTTGACGGCGACCCCTTTTTGAATGGGGGGGGGGGGGGGGGGCCAAAATGAACCAGCACTTCTCGCCTCTCACCTCTCGCACTTTGTCTCAATTCCCAACTGTCGTGCCCCGCACACACACACACACACACACGCTTGCAATTTATGAAGATTTGTGGCAAGCAAGGGATGAGGTGGTACGACCCAAAAGCAGCGCAAGGCTGAACATCTGAACAACACTGAGCAGGGTTGCTCCGCCCAGCCAGTTAGACGCCCTAGTGCACTTGTTTTGATTTGTTTGGAATAATAACAGATGCTTACCGTACATATTATTCATTGTTCAAATTATTAACGCTTGACAATAAAAATTGTATTTAAACAGCTCTCGAAACGAACAAGCAAACATCGAGCCTTCCCAACCTTACCGACACAATACATAAATGTTCATATATATGTATGTATGTATGTATGTATAGCCCATATAGGCCTGTGGGCGCATTGCTGGCAAATTGCAATTTGTGCAAATATTTATGTACATTGAAAATTACTCATTTGTGTAACACCAATTAATTTCAACAAACACTGAGGCGAGACGAGCGACCAACCATCAATTTATAAGGTGGCTCCTTGTTGTTGTCCTTATTGTTATTGTTGCTCTTCTCTCTCTCTCTCTCTCTCGCTCGCTCTCTTACTCTCTGGTTAAACAAATGGAAAATGAGGTCTTTTGTTTCCCAAAATAAACGATGTTTTGTTTGCGTTCTTTGGGGCCCAACCAAAGTTTGCCAAGTCTCTTGTGCAGGTGCTTTACACTACACTAGGCTGCAAGAGGGTCGCTCGATGCATATGTGAGAGTATGTGTGAGTGTGTGTGTGAGTGTAGTTAGTCCATCCGACCCGCACTCCATCATTCCCCTTCAACGATGCATTTGATTTCGGTTCACAAATTGCCACTTCAACTTGCTGTTTACATTGCAATTTTTCAATGCCTCCCCCAGCCCTGAAAACTGTGCAACCCTGCCACCAACTTCCGCTAACAAATTGCAGCTAATTAGACAAAAACTAAAGCACACCACAGCCACCAGAAGTCCACATAATGAGCTCCCACAACTTATTAACAGACTTAAAGGCAACACACAACTTTTCTCAAGTTCTGCAGAATATTTCAAATAGCATACAAAGAAAAGCTTGAGTGGTTTCTCAGCGTTTGCAGGTGGGAATTATGAGGACTCTATAAGCTCATTTCCAACTCAAAGTAGCCAAAGAGCATTTTAATAAATTCAAGTTTCATAAGCTTGTACTTTTTGTGCTTACACTTTTAATTGAAGTTCTTAGGAAAATTCTATTTGCAGTCAGTTTTTTTCTTTAATTTTTTTTTAAATACACCAATGATTATCCAAATACAACACGTTAATATATCTAAAGAACTGAAGAATTACGAAAGGTGAATTAAAACGGAAAATCGTTTACAAATATAAAGCAGTATTAATCAGATTGCCTTCAGATTTAACTCAAAGTTCGTGAGTAACTCAATAAAAGCAACAGTCGACTGTGCGTAAGTTTTCATTCAGTGTGTAACGAACAAAACAGATAGAAAAGGGTATATACAAAAATCAATCGAAAGGAATTTTTGTCTGGATCCCCACAACGAAAACCAAAAAAAACCGAAAATAAATTCTAAATTTTTTCAAAAACAACTAAGAAATCAGTTCGGACAGCGATTGGCAGAGCAGGTTCCGGATCCGGTTAAACACAACGATAAATAGCGAAAAAGAAAAACAACAAGAGAAGATAAATATATATTAGCAGAGCTTGAAGAGAGTGAAAAGAACATAAGAAGAAGAAGCAGAAGAAGCAGCAGAAGAAGCGACACCGATCGTGTTCGTGTCTCGCATTGTGGGTCCGCTCAAGATCGCTCCGACGGCGTCCCACACGATTGCCCTACAGACGCAGACCGGCAAGCCCGGCCAGAAGCCGACAGCCGAGATGGCCGAGGTGCTCAACCTGGACAGCATTATTGCCCGTCTGCTCGAGGTGCGCACCGCCCGACCGGGCAAGAATGTCCAGCTGAACGAGTCGGAGATACGCGGACTTTGCCTCAAGTCCCGTGAGATATTTCTGGCCCAACCAATACTCCTTGAGTTGGAGGCACCGCTCAAGATTTGCGGCGACATCCATGGCCAGTACTATGATCTGTTGCGGCTTTTTGAATACGGCGGCTATCCGCCGGAATCGAACTATCTCTTCCTGGGCGACTATGTGGACCGTGGCAAGCAATCGCTGGAGACCATCTGTCTGCTGCTCGCTTACAAGATCAAGTATTCGGAGAACTTCTTTTTGCTACGCGGCAATCACGAGTGCGCCAGCATCAATCGCATCTATGGCTTCTATGACGAGTGCAAGCGTCGGTATAGCATCAAGCTCTGGAAGACGTTCACCGACTGCTTCAACTGTCTGCCCGTTGTTGCCATTGTGGACGAGAAGATCTTCTGCTGCCACGGCGGCCTGAGTCCCGATCTCACCTCGATGGAGCAGATCAAACGGATTATGCGTCCCACCGATGTGCCCGATCAGGGTTTGCTCTGTGATTTGCTGTGGTCCGATCCCGACAAGGACACCATCGGTTGGGGCGAGAATGATCGCGGCGTTAGCTTCACCTTTGGCGCCGAGGTGGTGGGGAAATTTCTGCAGAAGCACGATCTGGATCTGATTTGTCGTGCCCATCAGGTGGTCGAGGATGGTTATGAGTTCTTTGCCAAACGCCAGCTGGTCACACTGTTTTCGGCGCCCAACTATTGCGGCGAGTTCGACAATGCCGGCGCCATGATGTCCGTCGATGAGACCTTGATGTGCTCATTCCAGATCCTGAAGCCCGTTGAGAAGCGCAAGAAGTAATCATGCCACATTGTTACACTATTCCATTCCATTATAAACTTCATCTTCATCTGCCTCCGCAAAATGTTCAACTTTGTTTTCCAACAATTGTAGCGCGCATCAAGCGTAACAAGAGAATTGCAACAAATTAATTACACAACACAAATCACACCGACTCCTTTTTTTTGTCAAGCAATCTTGTAACTTTGCTTTTCTATGATCGATTGTAGGAGATAAATGCATTTGCTAAAACCAACTTCAGACAAGCGCTTTTTATTGAACAATGGAGATAATAGAAAATGCTTTTCAAAATACTTGGTATATAACATAATGTTTATTTTATTCATTAAATAATAGATTTTAAAAAATATAGTTTGATTCAAATAGTGGGTTTATGCTTAAGCCAGGAAATGATTATTGCGTTTTTTTCGCTTTTCGCTTGTGTGTTGTATCTAGTTTTGTTAAGTAATTGAGCATATAATCCAAAGATTGTTGTCTAGTTATCGCTGTACGCACGTGCTTAGCTTATTTTCTTAATACAAAATATATTTTTAGTTCAAAACTTGCCAACATTGTCAGCATCTCTTTTTATCGAATAGGATTCTCTAAATTTTCAGGTAAAAAGAATAGAGTACCTTATGCACATTTTAAAATTATAAGCTATCAAATAATTTCAAAGATAGTTTAACGAAAACTAAATCTATCTATTCTATAAACGTTCCTTTTTGCGCGTAGTTTTCTATTGTAAATCATTGGCAGTATTTCTAATAATATAATAATATTGAATTATTATTAAAAAAAAATGTTTAAGCCTTTTTATTGGCCAAAAGCTAAACATGCTATCATATTATTGATATGAGGTGGCTTAATGAATAATCTTTAAACAAATTATATTTAACGCTTCAAACACTAAAAAAATTGTTGTCTTTATTATTCAGTTTAGGCATATACTATATTTGCAAAATACTATTATTGCAATGTGTTTAGGCATTTGACCTTACGAAAAATAGGTCTTCTTATTATGTACTATAAAAATATAGTATAACTACTATGTAAAATGTAAAATGTTTAGGCATTTCAGCTTAATAAATATAGGTCTCTTCATAATTTAGTATAAAAATATACTATAAATACTATGTGAAATACAAATATTTTGAAATGCTTAGGCATTTCATCGGGCTGGAAATAGGTCTCTTTATTGTGTAGTATAAAACTATACTATATACTGTGTAAAATACTATTATTTCAGTTTAATAAAAAGAGGTCTCTTTATTATTTAGTATAAAAACATACTATAAATACTATGTAAAATACAAATATTTTGAAATACTTAGGCATTCAACCTGGCTGGAAATAGGTCTCTTTATTATTTAGTATAAAAATTATACTATAAATACTATGTAAAATTCAATTATTGTGAAATGCTTAGGCATTTCATCTGGCTGGAAATAGGTCTCTTTATTGTTTAGTATAAAACTATACTATATACTGTGTAAAATACTAATATTTCAGCTTAATAAGTATAGGTCTCTTTATTATTTAGTATAAAAATATGCTATAAATACTATGTAAAATACAATTATTGTGAAATGCTTAGGCATTTCATCTGACTGAAATTAGGTCTCTTTATTGTTTAGTATAAAACTATACTATATACTGTGTAAAATACTAATATTGCAGCTTAATAAGTATAGGTCTCTTTATTATTTAGTATAAAAATATACTATAAATACTATGTAAAATACAATTATTGTGAAATGCTTAGGCATTTCATCTGCCTGGAAATAGGTCTCTTTATTATTTAGTATAAAAATATACTATAAATACTATGTAAAATACAATTATTGTGAAATGCTTAGGCATTTCATCTGACTGAAAATAGGACTCTTTATTGTTTAGTATAAAATATACTATAAATATTATGTAAAATACAATTATTGCGAAATGCTTTGGCACTTTGCCTTACCAAAGATGACAGCAGTAGCAGCATCTCTGACCCAGTCGCAGGACAAGCTGATATTATCAGCTGTCTGTTTGTCTGTCTGAGGCGGGCGCCATAACAAATTAACAAAATGCTAAAAAATTAATGCACATCAACAAAGCGAACACGAGACGACGAAGCAACCAAACAAAACAAAACAAAAACAAAAACACTAGCACAAATAAAAATAAGAGTACAAAAAATGCGAAAAGCACATAATAATAAAAAACAAAGAGATAGAGAGCAAGGAAAAGCAAATGAAAATGCCGGCAATGGCGCCAAAAACGCTTTATTATGCCAAAAGCGAGTAATAACAAATATAAAACCAGGAAAAAAAAGAACAGATAAGCAAAAAAAAAACAACGACGCGGGCGACAACAACAAATTATATTATATGTAATGAGGTCATTTGCGCGTAAACAATCAGACAGACAGACGACACGAGTCGAGTGAACGTGCGAGCGAGCGAGTAGAGGCGCGAGGGGGCCGTGAGTTAGAGCAAGAGCGATACACATTCACATGTTTATCAACAAACTGGCAAATAAATAAATTATGTTGGCAAAGTTTTTAATAAATGATGAAGCGACGCGAGCAAGAAGAAGAAGTGCTATACAAAAAAAAAAAAAAAAAAAAACCAAAACGAAACACACACACTGCGAAATGCAAAGCTGAAAACAAAAGCAAAATGGCGGCTGACTGAACGAAACTCGCAAACCCAAGCAGAGCAAAGTGCTGTGGAGGGGGCAGCTGGGGAGTGGGTGAGTAGGAGAGCGTGCCAACGAGAGAGAGTGTGAGAGCATCAGCAGCGACAGCGCGTGTGCTCATGTGTATGTAAAGTGCAGCACATTTCGCTTAGGCCTCCGCCAGGCATTTGTTGTGTCCTTTTTTTTGTGCCATTGCCAAAATGCATTTGATTTGCCTTTTTGATAATGCATTTCGCACACACACACACACACACAGTCACATAAATAGGGTAGGGCAGTTGGACGGACAGAGAGATAAACGCCACACCCACGTGCAAAAGCATGCCATCTCGCTCTGGCGCACACGATGGGGCTATTGTCGCTTATTTGTCATCATCACAACCATTGTGCATCGCAGCTTTGCTCTTTGTTCGTTCGCCTTTGTGTTGTGTGTTGGTATCGTGTCGATGCTGCTGCTCTAGCTCTGCTGGGCTTCGGTGGCGCCATCTAACGCTCAAAGTCTTGCCTCCTGTATTTATTGTGTTGTATAATTTTATTAATTACAAATTATGCGCTTAATGAAATGGGCCAGCGCACTGGCCTCAACGACAAGGAGCTGCTCTTGCTGCTGCGCTGCGCTGCGTCGCAGTCGACGTTGGCGTTGACGTTGACAGCATAGAGCAAACAAGCAAACAGCAAACGATGCCGCATCGGCTGCTTTCGTGGGCACTGCCCAAATGAATTTTGCATAAGCCTCAGCCAACCACAATGCAGCAGCAGCAGCGACAGCGGCAGCAGCAGCAGCAGCAGCAGTCGCTGCTGTCACAGCCGCAGTCAGAAGTCGCAGCCCGGACGCTGCTGTCCCAAAGACCCAAGAGCCACAGGCCAAACGCAGCTTGCTCTCATGCTCTCTCGGCGCAGGGTGGTTGCGCAGTGTCCACGACAGAGACAGCAACAGCAGCAGCCGGCTGCCGTGTAGCGGGTGCGAGCGAGAGGCAGCTAGCCAGAGCGCCAAGGGTGCAAACCAATAACAGTCAGACTAATTTTGGGATTGGTTTATAATTGAAGAGTTTGCCATTGTGTTTGCTCCGACAGCAGCAGCAGCAGCAACAACAACAATAACAACAACATCACACAGACAGTGGCCACCTCTTGTAGTTTTTATACTATAGACCGAAATGTTTCCCCCCTCCACTACTCTCCACTCACCACTCTCCACTCACACTCTCGCTCTCTCGCTCTTGCTCTCATCCTTTTGCTAGCTCTCTGTTATGTACTGTGCGCTGGTCACACACTGCGGCGACGACGACGACGGCGACGTCTTATTGTTTTTCGTAGGCCTCCCCCATGCGCCTGCTTATCATTTTAGAGTTTTACATAATTGGCACAGCACGCAGCACAAAGCTGCAGCTCAGTCACGTACAAACACACTTCCATGCGATACATATAAATATGTATATTGTATATGTACATATCTATGCATGGATGTATATACATACATCTATATATATACATATATATATATGTGTATATGTATATATGTGTGTATGTGTCCACGTTTTCTGTCCATTTCTAAGCGTCGTCGTCGTCGCATGAGGGGGCGTGGTATGTTTTGTACATACACACACACACACACACACAGTCATACGCATAGATATGCTAGTTTTTCGGGCTGCGGCACATTCAAAAAGATAAATAAATATGAGTGCGCCCCACCCACAAGCAAAGTCAAAAGCAGGTTGGCAGCCCTAGCTATTGGCGTTTTCTTCTCTTCTCCTCGTTGTTGTTGTTGTTGTTGCATACTTTTCAGCTGTAATCAGTTTAAATGCTTAACAAAGCAACACAAGCCAAATGACCGCCGCTGCTTAGGCGTAGATTCGTGGGAGGGGGGAGGGAAGGAAGGAACGCAAAAGAACACAATTCAATGCGAGAGCGAGAGCGAGAGAGCGCTTGCAGCAGTGCTATGCTGACATGCGACATTGCGAGCGCAAGAGTGAGAGGCAAATAGCGTGAGAGCCAAAGCAGCAATGGCTGCCTCCACCCCTCCCACAGCTCAGGCCCCACTCTGCTGCTGCTTTTTAGTTGCTATTCATATTTGTTTTAATAATTGAACAATTCTATAAATGTTTGATGCATAGACAAAAGAGTTGTGTGCCAAGCGAGTGTCCATGTGCCTCTCTCTCTCTCTCTCTCTCTCTTTTGTTATGTGACTGTGTATGTGTATGTGTGTGTGTGTCTCATGCAGCTAAGACCCTTTCAAAGTTGCCTACTCACACATGTATGTCTAGCTAAGCGTCTGTATGTCTGTGTGTGTGTGTGTCTTTCGTTCAATTAAAGCAACATGACACAAAAGATTTCGTAACAAGTGCTTGGCCTCCCATCTCCCTCTCCATTTCTCTTTCTTACCACTCACCCCCCTCTTCCCTCTTTCGGGGCACCGTTATCAAGTCGCTTCCAAAGTTGCGCCAGTTTCTCAACTTGAGTTTCGCTCAAGTTTCAAGACTTTTGTTGTTGTTGTTGTTGTTGTTGCTGCTGTTGCTGTTGGTGCTTTATACATAGTAAAGGGTTTATGCAGCCCCAAACTTGGGAAAATGGACTTTAATTAGGAACATTGTTTGTCGCTCGTTCATCGCTCGTTCTTCGTTATTCGCATTTCTCGCCACTCACTTTGATATTCAACTTTAAATGCAATTTTTATGTTAGATGATAAAACACTGAATTATTCAGGCATCTCGGCTAAGCCATTTAATTGAATGGGCCATAAGCTACACTACATAACATAGTATCGATAATCGCACTCGTTAAGCTCATCTATATAATTCATATTCAGCGTTTTATGCGACCTTGCGAATTCATCTGAATCTATAATGCGTATTAATTCTGACACGATACTGCCACTGAATTTAAGTTCACTTCGGTCATGATATGTTCTGTTATTTTTTGGTATTATATATATACATATATATGCGTATATATATTCTTGATCAGCATCAATATAGATGACGATTTAAAGCTTTGAAAACTTTGTGCAGCTGAATTTAAATTCACTTCGGTCATGATGTATTATATAATATGCGATATATTACTATGGTTACCTTTAAATTTTTGTAACTTTCCTTACACGTCTCTTTTATTGTCTATATATATTCGTGATCAGCATCAATAGTCGAGTCGATTTAAAGCTTGGAAAGTTTTGTGCCACGAATTTAAATTCACTTCGGTCATGTTATGTTTTGTAATGTTCGGTAATATATTATGGTCGCCTTCAAATTTATATAACTTTCTTTATACCTACCTTTTATTCTATATATAATATTGATCAGCATCAATAGTGGGACCGATTACTGCATTTATTCAATTTCAGTAAAATCCTAACCTTAAGTACAAATGAAATGATGTAAAATTTAGCAAACCATGCATTCTCCTATAACAATTTTAATATACCATATATCAAAATAAAATATTTGTTGAACAATTTATCATTGAAAATGAACACAATCTAATATATAAAAATGAAGTAGTTGACAATATATGTGTCAATCAGAAATGAAAAGATTACAAAAGCCTTAAGCACAGGGTATCAAGAAGTCGAGATCTCTCGCCTTGAGCGTTCTTACCTGTTAATCATAACATTGATCTACAGCTAAATGATGACAGCAAAATACATTTAATTAGCAAACATTGTGTATCCTATGCATTTTTAATAATACGTTGCAACCTTGAAGCAATGGCTTTAATTCAAGATTTAAGACGTTTTAAGTTGGATTCAGTAATAATCGACCTATCAATAATAAAGAACTTTAAATTAAATCCTGTGTGGTATCACTTAACTCAAAATATAGTAAAATCTATAATATTTCAATTAATGATTATTCGAGCAAAGCATAAACAAAGAAAAGACAATTTATTTTTGTTGACAATTTTGAGAAATTATTGCCTCATTATTGTTATGAGAAGAATTTAATATATAGCATTTTCTAGGCTGTGGATTTACTTTGTTGCATTCATTGGTTAATTATGCATAAGGAGAAAAAATACTGAGTACAAATACGAAATTGGAGGCTTTAAGTTTTATATATATTGTACACTTTCTCCACAATCGTAGGAACGATGCAGAAACCATTTTGCATAAGTTCAAGTGGCGCCATCTAACGTTCATGTGCCGTTTGGTATTGTGAGAGTTAAGTAGAAAAGCTTTATTCATATTTGTATACGTATTAGATATTGTTTTTGTTGCTTTTAATAAATGAATGAATAAAGTATACTAGTTAAAACATAAAAACAAAATCAAATTAATTCCAAGATGTAATATTATTGAGCTTGTGTGTGTGTTGAAAACGTCATTAATTGTATTGCACCAGAAGTACTTGACCACATTTCTGTGTTTTACCCTCCAAACCAAAAAAAAAACAAAAACAAAAACGAAAACACAAAACAAATACAGATGCACCATTCAATGGATCAACTGGACATGCTAGATCCGACGGGCTCGATGACAACGTTAGCGCCCATCTCGGAATCGCCATTAACGCCCACACACCAACACCTGCACGGTTCCTATCACAGTATGAATCACATGATGAGCCATCACCATCCGGGCACGTTAAGTGGCCACACGGCGGGTAAATATCAGTTCAACCAGCAGCAACCACATCCCAACCACTGTGCTGATTACCAAGCATTTAATGCAGGGCACCATGGGCATTCAGCGGTACATCATCCTGTCATCACGGCGGCTGTCGCAGCCGCTGGCCTGCATCCCGACACCGACACCGATCCGCGAGAGCTGGAAGCGTTTGCGGAACGCTTCAAGCAGCGTCGCATCAAGCTTGGTAAGCATCTGATCTAACAGATTACAGATCGAAGAATAGCTCTGAAATCAATCTTCAATTTAATTCCAATAATTCACACAAATGTTTCATCATAAATATGTATTTTAGTCATAG
Source organism: Drosophila nasuta (assembly GCF_023558535.2). NCBI lineage: Eukaryota > Metazoa > Arthropoda > Insecta > Diptera > Drosophilidae > Drosophila > Drosophila nasuta. The sequence continues at coordinate 10,450,104 of NC_083459.1, read as the reverse complement.
CATTAACTTTACCTTGCTCAATTTTTATTCAGAATGAATCAAAAGTAAATTCTTTAACTATCCCTTTTGTTGACAAAAGTCACACTCACTATAAGACGCCTCGAATTTTAAATCAAATATCTTTGAACTATCAATTAGGTTTAATTTATTTTGTAATCGATTATTTCCAAATTTTAAATTTAGTATAAATAATAAAAATCACAAAGTATTATAATTAAATTTATGTTATAAATATAATCTAAAATGATTATTAATATTTTAAAAAATTCAGTCTGCTTACTTCGTTGTGATTTTGAATTATTAATGTCATTCTATATGTTATATTTCTTGATTTCGCATAAGATTATTTTCAAATTTCTAAGTTCATAAATTCACCATTATTATTTAGTGTCTCTAGTTTTAGGTTTCAAAGTTTAAAGTTGCTGTCTCTAGTTTCAAGTTTCTAATTAGTTTTAGCATTCAATCAAGTTCAATATTATAAAACCATATTCTAAATACATATGTCTCGATTTCCTGTCGTCAAGTAATGCATAATCTTCATTATTAAGAAAGAGTTGCTTTTGCATAATATTAGGATAATAATTTTTCCCATGATCTATGTCGTTTCGCATTGAAATGAATCGCATTATATATTGGCACATCATCTTAGGATTGCAATCTTTCCCTGTTCCATGTCGGTTCCCATTGAATCGCACTACCAAGGATAGCCCATCATTTGACATTCGACTTCGCCTCTTGCAGGTGTCACGCAAGCCGATGTGGGCAAGGCCCTGGCCAATCTCAAGTTACCTGGCGTCGGTGCACTGTCGCAGAGCACAATCTGTAGATTCGAGAGCCTGACGCTGTCGCACAACAACATGATCGCACTGAAGCCCATTCTGCAGGCGTGGCTGGAGGAGGCCGAGGCGCAGGCGAAAAACAAGCGGCGGGATCCCGATGCGCCCAGTGTGCTGCCGGCGGGCGAAAAGAAAAGGTAGAAAGTGTTTTGATTACAGCGGTAATCCAACAACCAACCAACCAACTAACCAACCAACCAACCAACAACCAAACCAAACCAACCACGACTGCTGCCAACTTTCCCCCAGACTCCCCAAAGCACCACAAACCTCAATCCCAGTCCCATAACCTGCATAATTCTCCAACAGCGACTCCAACCCGTCAATTGGCAGAGTGTTAATTTGGCTACATAGCAAATAAATAAAAAACAAAAGAGAGAAAAGAAATTTACAAAAAAAAAACAAGTAAGAAAACAAGAAGTCGAGTGTGCTCGACTGTGAGATACCCGTTACCCATTTCTACAGAACGAAAAGATGATCAATGTGATCAAAGCAGCGAAGCAACTTCTAAGTTTATTATCCGATCGTAATGGAATTTTTAGAATATGATATGTGATTATGATTTATGATTAACAATATTCTTATTTTCATTTGATTTGCAATTGAATTATCAACTTTTAGAATAAAAAAGAATTGTCCCTTAATTTTGTAGCAAATATTTTGCTTGTTGGCTTTTAAGTACTTCAACTGAAAGGGTAGCGGGTATGAATATATAGACAAATGCGAAATTCAAGTCCTCCGGCTGAAACCCACCAACAAAGAACCATGAACCATGAACCATGAACCATGAACCAGAACTAGAACCACAACCAGTACAAAACCAGAACAGACCAAAAACATCGCAACGTTAGGGCCCATTTCTAAAGTAATCTATATCGAGTCTTTTTTTCAAGAAAAAGGACTTCCATTGCGGCACCTGAAAAGCGTTCCCTGGAAGCCTATTTCGCCGTCCAGCCGAGACCGTCGGGTGAGAAAATCGCTGCCATAGCCGAAAAGCTGGATTTGAAGAAAAACGTGGTACGCGTCTGGTTCTGCAATCAACGCCAAAAAACAAAAACGTATGAAATTTGCCGCACAACAACACTGACAATCAAATAATACAGCCACACAATTAGGTATAGTTAGTAGTGTAACACCATCAATGACTGGACACGGTTCGGCGGGATTCGGATACTGATAGTCATTTATGACGGCAGCGGCAGCGACAGCAACAGCAACAGAAGCAGCAGCAACAGCAGCAGCAACAGCAGCAGCAACAGCAGCAGCAGCGGTGGCAACAGCAACTACAACTATAACAGCAGCAACAGCAGCGGCAGCAGCAACATCATCAGCAGCAGCAGCAACAGCAGCGGAAGCGATAGCGACAGCGACAGCAGCAACATCTTCAACATCATCTTCTTCTTCTTCTTCTACTTCTTCTTCTTCCACTTCTTCTCTACCCATTATGGGCGACTATTATCTTTAGTGATTCGATTCGGATTCGGATTGGGATTCGGATTAGCATTAGGATTCGATTCAATTGGATGATGTTTGGCCGGCAACAACCACAACCACAATAACAACAACAACAACAACCACAGCAACAACATCAACAACAGCTACAACAATCTCACTCTACTTCTCATTTTACAGTCTGGGCAGCCCACAAACACAACTACACTTACACACACATACACACACACACACAGACACACACACACACAGACACTCGAAACACACACATGATAAAAGCTATAACAAAATCATATATAAAAAAAAATAAGCAAAAAACAAAAAAAAAAGATGAAAACAAAAAAAAACATGAAGAAGAACTACAAGAATTTTTTAGGAACGAATAATGAAACAATGGACCAACATATCAAATGCAATAATTTATTCAATTGTATAGGAGAAAAAGGTGGGTAACAAAAATAATAAAATACACATTAATGCAAATATGCGAAAACTACAAGTCAGCAGGATAGAATCGAATACAATATGAATACACTACATCGATTGAAATGCACTAAAGCTTTTACATTAAACACTTGCAATTTATTCATTTCGAATCAGTGGACAGGGGGCAGTAGGCAGTGGGGGCGTGATGAAAATTCGAAAACCAAGTTTAGCTGTATATAAGCTGTAAGTAAGAAAAATTTCATAGCTCTAGCTGTTCTAGTCCCTGAGCTTTAGCTGCTTGAACCAACGGACGCACAGACAGACAGACAGACAGACGAATTTCGCAATAAATCTCTCGTTCTCTTTCGGGGATCAATTTTGATCCTGTCGCTGAGGATTTACTAGCGTTGAACTATCTCTGAGCCTAACACTTAAGTTATTTGCCAATGTCCTTTGATGTGCCATACTAATCATCAATTTTGCAATCACTTTTTTTTATTTTTCAGATTTTAAAATAAAAAATTAAAAAAAAAACATACGAAAAAAAACACTTTAAAATGACGAATAAAACGAATGGCATAAAAAGCCGAGTAGATTCACAAACACATTAACACACACACACACACAGAGCCACATCAACACCAACACAGACAGAGAGAAATGCGACCAGAAAAACTCCATGAAATTGCTTCAAGTGATCCGATAATAAGAATTGCGCTCTTTAAAAAAAAAGAAATGAAACTATAACTAAGCTAAACTGGGTAAACTAACTAAACACACACACACACATACACACTCAAAAACAAACAGATACTTGAGAGTTATATTAGCCTCTGCATATGTAAATATATTCTAGAGTTTGATTCGATTGTAAATACCGCAGCGATCTCTTAAAAAAAAAATCCAAAAAAAAACAACATTTATAGCGATGAAAACGGTTTTTGGTAGCTTCAAAAGACAAAAACAACAACAACAACAAAATGAAGAACATCAGTAGATGCAATAGTTAAAAGTTTAGCCCAACCCTCCGCCTGATCCAACTGAACCAGCTCCCGAACCAGAACCAGAACCAAAACCAGTAACCCGAACCGGATCCAATCCCAGCGGAACCTCACCCAGCAGGAAATGTTTTGATGCTTCCTTCAGTGCGTTATAGTGCTTAGTTTTGTTTATGTTTTGTATCCAGTTAGCGACATACTTAACCTTAGCACACATACACATCATACACACACACACACACACACACACACACACACTCAAGCAGGAGAACAACAAACAAGAACAACAACAAGCTAAAGCGAGTAATTTTTTTCCTAATTATAAGTAAACTAATGCGAAAAATGTTAGCAGCAACTGAGGAAATTGCAACGAATTTAAACTGTTGCCAAACTAAACTAACGAAAACAACATAAAAAATGCAAATGCAAATGCGAATGCAATAAAAACCAAAAAAAAAAATAACGAAAACACACACACAGAAAGAAAAGCAACCCCCAATTGATTAATAACTAAAACTAACTATAATATTACATATAAATATATATATTAAATTATAAAGAATTTTAATAAATATATTATATATACATTTTTTTTTTTTTTTAATTTAGCACATTTCATAGTTCTAACTAGACTTGTACATATGCAAAATGATTAAATATATATATATAATCTATATATAGATACATACATATATATATATGGATTATCTATACAGATGCGTGTGAATGATTTTGAATGTGTAGCAGCCATAAAAAATCGCAAAAAAGAAAACATGCGCAAAATTCAATAATAATTTTAAAGTAAATAGTTTTGTATCAAATAAAAAACAAAAAAAAAGAATCCAAAAAACCCAAAAAAAAATATATATAATTATATTGCCGACAAATTAGTGCATAAACAAACCAGACAATTTTTTTCAAGCGCATAATAATAATTATAATAATACGAGTAAATGCAAAAAAAAAGAAAACACAAAACGCAAATAATTGATAAAAAAAAATGAAGAAAAAATCAAGCTCATAACTACATTTAAATTTAATTTTAGTAGTTTCTAGACACAAAATATTGTAGCATGAAAATCAATTGATAAGCGCAACGGGCGATAAGTAAATAAAATGCAGCTAAATAAGCTAAAACTCAAATATACAAAAAAATGCAAAAAAAAAATTAAAACGAAAACAAACAACAACAAAAAAACAAACATTTTAATTTTGTACAGCATACGTGAAAGATCTTTGAGAAATAAAATGAATAAATTTCAATGCCAGCTCAGGATTTTTGAACCAGCTTGCGCCATGTTTATCGATTGCAACTATCGATAGTATATAAAACCACGATTATCTGATTCAGTTATCGATAGTATATAACGCAACATTTATATATTGCAACTATCGATAGTATATAAAACCAAATTTATCGGATTTAGTTATCGATAGTATATAACGCATCGTTTATCTATTGCAACTATCGATAGTATATAAACAAAGCTTATCGGATGCAATTATCGATATTAGATAACACCGAAATCACATTTTGCAACTATAGTAGTATAAAACCACATTTATCGGATGTAGTTACCGATCGTATATAACAGTGTTATATATAACGCGTTAATCGGATGCAATTATCGGTAGTAGATCGAACATTTCAAACAACGCGCATTTGCCAGGGGAATAAATATCATTTATTTATCCTCGTCTTAATTATGCACAAATATCAAAAATGTCTTGTTTGCAAAAAGGAAATCATATTTTACTGACGTATGCATATTATATACATATGTATGTTTGTAAGTCATTCTTTAATTTTCTTTTTTGTTAATGGAACAGTAAAATATTGCTTAGAAAGTTAGAGGATTGCAATTGTAGTTGTATAAAAAACATTTAGAGTTAACTATTTGGTATGGGATTTGAGCCAAGTTAATTTAGCATACAATTGCTAAGAAAATGCAAAAAAATATTAATGCCAGATGGAAAGTGAGAGAGAGAGAGAAAATGATTATTTAGTTAAAAGTTGAATCATTTAAAAAATGATTTATTTTAATATCGGATACAGGTGTTTTTTTTTTATCTTCGTTTGTGTCTGACAACCAAATTTCCAATATTGTGTTAACTTCGGCTATACAACAGCATTACTATACTACAGTATCTGAGTGGGGAGGAGAAAGAGAAAGAGGAGGCAGCGTCTGCTTGGTTTAAACCACCTTGTAGCGCCCCTTGTTAAAGACGTGATGTGCCGAACTGAGCTTCAGCAGCTCCTCCTTAATGAGACGGGTTATCTCACGCTTGGCCTTCTGCACAGCCAATTCACTGCAACTCTCGATGGCCAGATACAGTTTACGCTCGCCCTCGGGCGGATTCTTGCCCTGAGGCACATAGGTGCCGCGCACCGTGAGGCCAGCTTCGGAGTACTCGGAGATTTGGGCGAGCGCCTCCTTGGAGGTGACCTTCCAGCGTGCCTGCTGTGGGAAATCGTTTATCTCTAGCTCCTCCTCGTATTTGGTAAACGAATTGCTGTTGCTGCCCATCAATGCGGCGAGACTCTCCTCATCCTCCTTCGGCTGATAGTTGAGCTTGTTGTTCAGCTTCGCCGCCAGCTGCTCGACCACTGTGCGTGCCGTGAGCATCGGTTGTGCGGCCGTCGCACCCGGTTGACCCTTCATAATTGACTCGTTGGCTGCCTGGGTGACCTTTGTGTCCAGATTGCGACTGCTGCTAATCTTGGAGGCCAAACGCTTGGCCAGTTCCAGTTTGTCCGAGCCCATGCCAGCGGCAGCAACCAGCTGCTGTTGCTGCTGCTGTTGTTGCTGCTGTTGCTGCAGCTGTTGTTGCTGCTGTTGCTGTTGCTGCTGTTGTTGCTGCTGCTGAGCCAACGCCAGCGATGCGGGCGTCGTGGCATTCATGGCATTGGCAACAGCATTAACGGTAGCCAAGGCGTTGTTGCCACTCAGCGAGGTGTCCTTGACGGTGCGCTTGGCGGCAAAGATTTGCTCGATCTGCTGATCAATGTCCTGCTCGATGTCCTCCTCATCATCGGAGTCGGCCAGACCCAATGCGGCCTTCTGCAATTTTTTGCTCTCCTTCACAGCATTGAACTCCTGCTCATCGAACTTGAATCCCTTGCCACTAAAGCCGCCGCCCGTGTGCACCGTTTTGCCCTCGGCCTCCTGCGCGGTCTTGTAGTCGGTCCACAGAGTCTGCAGCTCGGCGGGCACCGGTGTGCCGGACAAGTCGAGGGCGCGTATCACGTCGCCGGCATAGCGCGACTGCTCGGGTGTAATGAAGGTGAAGGCGCTACCCTTGTTGCCAGCACGTCCAGTGCGTCCGCATCTGCAAAAGCAAGGTGAGAGTTGAGTCAAAGAGTCAATGGAAAATGTGTGGGATGTCAGTTACCTGTGCACATAGTCCTCGTAGTGGTTGGGCACATCGTAGTTGACAACCAGTATGAGATCCTTGACATCGAGGCCACGCGCCGCCACCGAAGTGGCAATCAGCAGACGCACTTTGCCCGACTTGAAGTCAATGATGGTCGAGTCGCGATCAAACTGATCGATGCCACCGTGCAGACTCATGCACGGATACGATGCCTTCATGAGGTCACGCAGCAGTATGTCGGCGTTCTCCTGCTTGTCCACGAATACAATGATGCTGCCCGTCTCCTGGTAGATGCCCAGCAGCTCGAGCAGCTTGAAGAACTTCGCCTCGTCGTTCAGTATGACAACATTCTGTTCGACATCCTTGCACACCACCGACCGGCCGCCGACAATCACCTCGACGGGCTTCTTAAGTATGCGACGCGCCAGCGCCTCCATTTGACGTGGAAATGTGGCACTGAACATGACCGTCTGTCGATCGGGACGCACGTTGTCAATGATGCGCATCACCTGCGGCTCGAAGCCCATGTCAAACATGCGATCGGCCTCGTCGAGCACCACGTAGGTGACACGTCGCAGATTCGTCACACGTCCCGAATTGGCAGCCAGCATATCGATCATACGCCCCGGTGTGCAGACAATTATCTCAGCGCCACGCTTGAGCTCGGCAATCTGCTCGGAGATGCCAGTGCCGCCATAAACGCACACCGGACGCAGTCCCAGGGAGCGACTGAACTTGCGTATGTCCTTGCCAATTTGCATGCAAAGCTCGCGCGTGGGCGCCATTATGATGGCGATGGCGCCATCGCCATCCTCCAGCGTCGGCTGATCCAGAATGTGCCTAAACATTGGTAAAATGAATGCCAACGTCTTGCCACTGCCAGTTTTAGCAATACCTATCAGATCGCGCCCAGACATGATCGCCGGTATCGCCTGACACTGTATCGGCGTTGGCTTCTCGAAGCCCACTTTGCGCAGCACGTCCATCTCCTTCTTGCTGACGCCGCACTGCGCCCACGTCTGCAATGGCATTTTAATTGTATGGCATTAGTATTGGAATTGATTAATCTCTACAGCTAGTCGATTGCGACGCGCATTAAAGGTTACTCTATATTACATATATATAGCTGGCAAAGAAGATGGAAAAGAACGACTTCAAAAGTACATTAGTTGTCATTTTCAATAAGTGGGAATACGATGATGAGCTGCAGGTATATTTCCTGTCACTTTCATTAAGTAGAATCATGAAGCATATAAAGCTCATTAAAGCTTGATCTACAACTTCATGTAGCAACAAAGCACGAAGAGCATTAAAGCTTACTATATATTACAGCACTTTAGCTGGCAAAAAATATAAAGTAGAACGACTTCAAAAGCACATTAGTTGTCATTTTCAATAGGTACTCTAAACATAGAAATACGATGATGAGCTGAAGATATATTTCTTGTCACTTTCATTAAATAAAATCGTTGAGCTTGCACACCGAATCAAATCTTCATCTACAGCTTCAGGTAGCAATAAATACTACATCGAAAAATTTAGTAAAATATATTATTAGCAAGCTTGAACTTCAAAGTTAATTTTAGTTTTCCCTACATTACAGTTAGAAAAACATTAGAAATTCAATTTGCTGTCACTTTCAATAAATACCATCGCTTAATCTGAATATTGAGCTTCAAATCTGCGGTATTGAATATCACATGAAAGCTATCTCTATACTAGTTTATCGGGTGGCAGGAAGGATTAACTAAAGAGCACACAGAATACTTTAGATCTTGAACTTCTTCAGGGGTTTTATGTGTATTTTAGAAAGCTCATTAAAGTTGGCTGGACAGCTTCAAATCAAACGAAGTTCAAACTCTTGGTGACTTTTCAGAAAGTTGATAGCCAAAAGTTTGCCAACAAATATTAAACGAGCAGATGTTAGCTTAATTTTAAGAAATTACAGAGAATGTCATAATCAAAGTTACTGCCATGGCTTTTGCAGTCAAGATGATCAAATATCGAATGTTAAGGTAAGTCAAGAAATGAAAGCATTAGCAGTAATCAGCAACCAATGAACTTACAACTAAATGGACTTAAAAGCACTTCTGATGAAATCAACTTTGTTACTTAAACTGAATGAACCTAAAAGCACTTCTAATGAAATCAAATGACATCAACTTTGCTATGTGATATACTGTCGCTTAATACTCTGTAACTATGTACCTTGATGGGCTTGGGGCAGCCCTTGCCCTTAACCTGGACTCCCTCCAGTTCGGTGCGATATTTTTCCACATCGGCACTTGTCATGCGCGCCAACTCCGGCACTTCCACATAGAAATTCTTGCGAAACGGAGCGTAACGCACTGAGGAATGATCGATTTTGGCGAGCTCTTTGCGATGCTTCATGGCCAGATTGACGGCCGTGTCGCGAATGTCCTCCAGCTCATCCTCACTGGAGTACTCCAAACTATCCATATTCTGTTCAATCAGTTCGCCCTTCTTCACGGCCGTCGATTTCTTCTTGGCCACTCCCGTCAAGATGACAACGCCTTGTGCTTTGGCTGGATTCACAAAGTTATTGACGCGACGCATCTCCTTGTTGACCTCTTGCATATATGCATCCAATGGATCGACATCATCATCCTCAGCCTCCGCAGCTGCCGCTGTTTCTTCCTCTGTTTCCATCGCTGTCGCCGTCGATTCATTATCCTGTTCAGCGACTGCGTTTACCTCAGCAGCTGGCTCAGCTTCCACCTCTATTGTTTGCTTGACGGGGTCAGGCGACTCCTCTTTGGGTTCTGGCTCCGACTTCACAGCTGCCACTGTTTTTGTTGCTGTGGCTGTAACCGTGGCTGTTGTTGCAGGTGACGTCAAAACCATGCCCAGCACTTTGGTGAAAGTGGGACGCTTGAGGGGCGAGAACTTCGATTCAACCATGTCGTCATCGAAACGTTTACGTATGCTGTGGAATTTGGAGGGCGGTGAGTCGGGCTCCTCCTTTTTTCCAGCCTCTAAATCGATAATTGGAGCGGGATTACTGTCATCCTCCTCGGACTCGTCCTCCAAACTCCATTTCTTGGCGGATTTCGTCACTGCTACGGCCACCGATACCTTGGTATCCTTCTTGCCTGCCTCCTGTTCACGCTGCTTTCGCTCAGCTCGCCAACGCTCGATACGCTCGCGCCGCTTGATCATCTCTTGTTCAAGACGACGTTGCTGCTCCTCTTTGTCGATTTCCTCCTCCTCGTCGTCAGAGGAGCTGCTCGATGAGCCCACTGGGATGACAACTGGTTGTGCGGGTAGCTGACGTCGAGTCTCTAGCTCCCGCTGGCGCTCCCTGTCACGTTCCTTGTCCCGTTCGCGCTCTCGTTCCCGTTCACGCTCCTTATCACGCTCCCGCTGTCGTTCGCGCTCCCTGTCCCTGTCCTTGTCCCGTTCCCGCTCGCGCTCTCGCTCCCTTTCCCGCTCACGGTCCTTCTCCTTGTCGCGTTCCCGATCCGTTTGACGCCTGAAAATAAGAGTGAGCTTAGAAGGTATATTGTATATGGGTGCAAAGACAATGTGTAGCTACTTTTCTTTGTCGTAGTCCTTGGATCTGGAACGCTTGCGACGCTTCTCTTCGCGCCTCGAGGAGCCCAAGGCTCGATCATTGTCTTTGGACGGTTCCTTCCGTTTGCGCTCGTCACGCATGCTGCGAGAGCTACTGCTGCCAATGCTGGCGCCGTTTCTCGACGATGACGTTAACTTGCTGCCTCCTCCTCCGCCATTGTCATAATCTCCGCGTGCGCTGCGACTCTCGTAATGCTTGTCGCGCTCTCGTTCCCGCTCCCTTTCTCTGTCCCTGTCGCGCTCTCGCTCTCGATCACGGTCACGCCTGTTACAGACAATTGGAATATTATTTATTTAATAACCACATAAGACACACACACACACAGACTCACCCAGAACTTTTGGACATGGCCAACTGCAACCAACCAACGACAACAACAACAAATCACACACTCGTTATCGCTGCAGCCCGCAAAATGCCGGCGGCTCTTTTTTAATTCAAATATTTCCGTAACTCAATTATTTGGTAAGTCTCTGAAGCGCTCTTCGTGAAATTGTCAACTTTTTGTCAGTACTTTACTTATAACTAACAATGTTGTGCTTGTGCCTTCATTAAAAAAAAATGTTGCGTTAAATACGGCACAAAAATTGTAATCGTTTGCCCCAACAGGGCTGCAAAAACAAAACGAGACAGGGTGGCACCACTCTACCCAGCATAGTGCTGCCTGACAGCACACTAATGGTGGCAACGCTGAAAATAATGCAATAAGAAAACCAATTAAGTTATAACTATTAAGAACGTTTAATAATTATAATAAAAAATTGGGTACACCTTATCTCAATAGAGCATATTTCAACAGCAAATGCATTATTTTTTATAAATATTACAAAACAAGTAGAGCAACACTTATCGATAACTGCCCAATCGCTAGTTCCAATTCGATTGTCAGCTGTGTTTTTGCGCCCCGCACGTGTTGTACCGCATATAAACAATTTTGAAATATGCTGCCCGACATCGAAATTATTGTGGGCACGTACACAGATTTTCTGCTCGGCTATCAGCCCGCCGAAAAGCAGGACGACAGTGGTGAGCAAAAAGTGTATCTGAAGCCTACATTTGCCGACAAATCGCACGCCGGCTCCCTCAAATGCGTCGCTGGCCAGGGACAGTGGATAGCAAGCGGAGGCAGCGATGATCGCATCTTTATCTATGATATGCGCACACGGAAGCAAGCACACATTGTCACCGCTCACGCGGGCACCATCAACGCCCTGGAATTCACACCGGACCTGACACATCTGCTTTCGGGCAGCGCCAATGGCCTCATGCTGGCGACACGCGTGGGAAGCTGGACAACAGAAGGGAATTGGAGCAAGGCGCACGCTGGCAAGGCGGTCACACATATTGCCTGCCATCCCAGCAGCGGCTTAGCGCTCTCACTGGGCGCCGATCAAGTGCTTAACACGTGGAATCTGGTCAAGGGACGTGTGGCCTATAGAACCAATTTGAAGAGCAAGCGCACGCTGGGCAGCTCACCCGAATGCCTCTCGTGGTCCACAGATGGCCAACACTTTACACTCAGTGGGCCGCTGCTCGTGGAGATCTGGAGCATTGAAAAGGCGAGCGTGGTGCGCAGCACAAAGACGCCATCGAAGCCAATTTGTGTGGCCTGGCTGGATGAGGAGAACGTCCTGGTGGGATTGGAGAATGGCAGTATAGCCTGGATAGCATTGAATGCAGAGCAAGACGCAGCCGTAAGTAAAGTGTGAAAGTTCCTAATGATCACATTTAATTGAGTTTTACCATCGATTTGCAGCCTAAAATAATTGTGGCCCATGACACACGAGTCAAGGCGATGGCTCATTTGAATGAGACGCTGGTGAGCATCTCGAGTGCGGGCGAAATCAAGATGTGGAGCACTGAGATTGAAGAGCAGCAGCTGAGCTTAATTGCTAGCGTAAATATCGAGTGTCGTCCCACCTGCTTAGCTCTGCTTGATCTCAAGCAGTTTGGCAAAAAGGTCGCAGCTGTAAAGCCACTGCAGCAAGCTAAGCAAGTCTCCGAGGAGGTGGATGAGGAGCAGGACGAAGAAGAGGAGGAGGATGAGGACATTGCTTTAATGAAGCCGCGCAGCTTTGTGTCCATTGAGTACGATCAGGATGCCAAAGCAAAGCCCAAGTCCAAAACCAAGCCCGAGAGTGAATCATCCAACAGCAGCAGCGAAGATAGCGACGATGGTGGCGCCAAGCAGAAAAAGAAGGCAGCGACACCAAAGCGCAAAGCCAACGACAGCAAAAACAAAAATAAGCCAGACAACCAACAGTCCTCCAGCGAGAGTGAGAATGAAAGCGACAGCGATGACATCGATTTTGGCAGCAGCAGCGAAGAGGAGCAACGACGCCCCAAGAAAGTGCCCAACAAACGACAGTCGAACACCAATCACAAGCAGCGCGCTAAGCAAACAAAAAAAGAAATAAACCATCCTCCCACTCTGTTTAATTCATTTTACTATCTTTTTTGTTTGTCAATAAATAAGAATTGTTTCTTTTCTAATTAGAAATCTTTGAATCATTTGTGATTTCGAATGTGAGATAATTTTGAATATAAGTTAAACAATATTCATACCACATATACCGCAAAACTACTAAAAATATACCGAAGGTCATATTTGGTATATCGATGTATATACAAATATACAGAATAATATACCACAAAATTAGTAGAATATATCGAAGATCATATTTGGCATATCCATCAAGTACATTCGATATACCACATAGGTAAAAATATACCACATCGTCAGCCAAAACAGTACGGGTAATTTGCCTCACAGAAGTATTTCATAAATAACTTCTTAAATTGATTTCGATTGTAATCAAATTTTCAGGAATCAAAAATACTATAGTTATTATTGTCTATTCCAAAACTCGCGTCTCTAGCATCAAAATTACGCTTATTATTAGATTTTTGTCGATTTGCTTAGGCGAAATTGATTGTGGCAAAAATTTGAATCAAACTTATGAAGTCGAAGATACCTCCTTCTGCCTGTTACATAGATTTCATAGAGACACCAAGTTATAATACCCTTCTACCTTATGGGTAGCGGGTAAAAAAATAGCAGTGAGATTGCTTAAGTTTTTGTTGTTTATTACATATACATAGTTTTATAGTCAATTGGTGATATTGATAACATTATTTGTGTAACAATCTTTATATGCATATACTTAGAACGGACAACAGGGACAAGTTTGGATGCCCATCTCTTGCATCCGCCTCATCGGCATCGGCATCGCCTCTGAATTCAACAACAATTATTTGTGGGCCAGCGGGCGCTCGCTACAGTGAATTTTGGTTGGTTGCTTGGCTGGTGGAGTCTCAGTTGGCCAGAAAGTATTGGAGGAGCTTAAGGTAAATGCGTTCGAGCAGCGGCCACATGTACTCCACAAGGAACTGCAACAGGTGTCGGAGCGGGGGACACAGCGTGCACATGTAATCCGTTAGGGCGTCCAGCACACGCAGCACCAAGGGTCAGTTGTTGCGCTCCAATTGTATATAGAATCCATGGCCATTGCCATTGCCATCGTTACTCTCTTGTTCATCGTTGGAGCTGTCGTCGCTTTGGTGCTTCTTTGCATCCTCCGGTTGCACTGCATCCGTGGAGTAGCAGCCATCGCTGCGTCTCTTGCTGCTGTGTGTCCAAGCCATCGGCTCGTTGAATTTGTCCAAATGCGCCAGATTCTGATAGACGTAGAGCAGCGGATGATCGATGTAGGCACTGCACTCGTAACACCACACGGACAAATCGCTGAAGCTCAACACCAGCGGATGCTGCTCCCGCCTGCAATGCTCCTCCATGTGCTCGTTGATGTAGCGACCACAGCCAATGGCCTTGCAGCTGAGGCACATCCAATTCTCCACTGTTGAAGCGCAGCCGCCGCAGGCGCTGCTCGTCTCTATTGCTGAATAATCGATGGAAAGGAAAACAATAAATAAGTATCGAACAGATTGAAGTGTTTAACAAAAGCATAAGCTCTCTTCTCGGTCGATCCCATTCGGAATACTTCGCTATAGCTTTAGCTGTTATTCCAAATGGTCTGCAGGTTTAATCGACATTCAACAAATCAAACAATGATCAACAAAAACCCAAAACAGCAACAAAAATATATTTTTGCAGAAGCAAAGGAGAAATATAGAAAATAATGCCAGAAATTGTGAAAAATATGGAGAAAAAAAGGAAAATATTTAGTAATTGCAAGTAAATATAGAACTTTATTATGAGAAAAAAATGAAATACTGCAAGTAAATTCCATTCTCTTTCTCATAATATTGTTTTCTTTATTTACATAATTTTTTTTATTAAAAAATAGTAAGTTAAACAATAAATAAACTTTTCAGAACTTAAGAGTCAATAATCACCGTGATAGAAAGAGATAAAGAGAAACACGAAGATAGATAGAGAGAGAAACACATAGATAGATAGAAAGAGATAGAGAAACAAATGGACAGTAGATAGAGATAGATACAGAGCAAAGAAGCGGCAAAAAATAAGCTCACAAAAAAATGGTAAAACAAATCAAGAGCAGTAAACACAAGCACAGCCAGAAAAAAAGCGAGAGGGAGCGACAATAACGGAGATAGCGAAGATAATACGATATATGGCAGGGATTATAGCTTACATTGCGGCGCCTCCTCCGGGCGCAATTGGCTCAAGTGTGGACAGCTTTTGAGCGGATATATGGCAAACATTTCCTGCTGCTCGAGTGCCTGTCGAGAGCAGTGTGGAAAGAGCAAAGGGGCAGCAAAGGATGTGTGTGTGTGTGTGTGTAAAAGAGATAGTGTGAGGCGGGGGGAGAAAGAGATAATCGAGGTTAGTGTCCTGATGCTAGAGACAGGGAATATAGAGTGCTGCTCTGGTTGATCGTACCTCCTTGTGCTCGGCCATAAACTCGGTGAGCGTTTTTACCTTGACTTTGGGCTTGCTGCCGCTGGGTCGCTCCTGGCCACTGGCGTGCTCAATGCCAATGGCGCCGTCGGTCGCGGTTGCGTCGTCATTTGAAATATCCAACTGCTGCATGGTAGCAGCAAGAAAATCCTCGTTGTTGTTCTCGCCCAGCGCACTCTGCGGCAACTTGCAACCGAAGACCAGCGACTTCCAGTGCTTCCGTTGCACCTCCACGCACTGCTGCAGCGTCTCCATGCAACTCTGGAATGCCACCGTCGGCGGTCGTTGCGTTGTCGTCCCAAACTGTGGCGTCGGCACCGGATCCCCGAGCAGCGTCTTTGTGCACATGGTCATCGCATACGCTATCGAGTTCACATTGTAGCCACCCTCCAAGCACACCAGCACTCGTCCCCCGGCCAATGCCGACAGCCAGTGGGTGAACAGGCCGTAGCCCTCCGGCGTCACCTTGCAGCCGCCCAGCGGATCGCCAATTGCCGCATCGAAGCCGGCGGAGACGAGCACGAGTTGGGGATTGAACTCGTAGGCGATGGGCATGATCAGCTGCTGGAAGGCCAGCGCGTACTCCAGGTCGCCCATGCCCTTCTGTAAAGCAAAGAATATGTCAGAGTATAATCCAAGTTGATATTGTAAATAATAAAAAAGATGGAAATAGTTGAAGAATTGCAAACGTAAAAGAGTTACGACTAAATATAAGAACTAGTACAAGTAAAGCAGCTGGTATAAGTGTGTCAGTAAGTGTGTAAAGTATAAGAGTGTGTATGAATTATTAATATTTATAAGAATCAGTATAAGTAGAAGGAAAAGTGTATATATGAAATAATGTTTATAAGAATCAGTATAAGTGCAAGTATGTATGAATTAATATTTATCAAAATAAGTATAAATGTATGTATGAAACAATAATATTAAGAAGTAACATATAAGTATAAGATTGAATTTAAGTGTATGAATCAATCTTATGTATAGAAATTAGCATTAGCATTACACATTAGTAATAAGCAAAACTAGTAATCAAAAGTAAGTAATAAGTGTATTTCTAAGAATGGTGTATAAGCGAAAGTATAGGTGCATGTAAAATTTGTATATGAATCAGTATAAGTGCGAGTATAACTATAAGAAATAGCATTTAAATATTGTTAAGAATTGGAATTAGTTAAACAATAGTAAAAGCAAAAGTAAAGTATAAGACTAGTTATAAGAGTGGAATAGTAGACGTTAGGAAGGTCATAATATGAATAGAGTACGTTAAGAAAATAATGTTCTAGGAATTGTGCAACACTTTAAAGTTGAGTTTAGAAATATCATAAAGCAAGCAGTTGTGGATAGTTCATTAACAATAAAAGAAAGCTGGTTAATATACGAGCAAAGTGAAACAGTTACAAAAAATCTTTAAGAATTATAGTAGCAGAAGTGTTTAGTTAATTAACAAAAAAGTTATGCAAAAGTAACAACTAAGCAGTAGTAGTCAATTAGTGTAAGCAAAGAGTTTAGTGGGAGTATTAGACATGCAGTAGAAGATAATAATTAAATAAAAAGAGTCACAAAAGATAACTTAAAGAATAAAAGTAATAGAGTTTTGCCATAGTAGAAGACAGCAAATGTGTATAAGACATGCAAAAGTCGATAGTTAATTCGATAAAAGTTACTGAATGAAATGAGTTGACAATATAAGACAAGCAGCAGCAGCAGCAGCAGCTGTAGAAGAATAACAGGTAACTTTACCTTATTCCAGGGTATGTTGACGTTGAAGCCGCGTCCGGCGTTCTTGCCCACCACATCGTAGTTGCCATCGGGTCCCTTGGGGAAGAAGGCGCCGTGCTCGTAGCGATGCACGCTGATGTACAGCACCTTGGGATTGGACTCGAAGATGTGCTGCGTGCCATTGCCATGATGCACATCCCAGTCGACAATGAGGATGCGCTCCAGCTGGTACTCGCGTATCGCATACTGGGCGGCAATCGCCACATTATTGAAGATGCAAAAGCCATGCGGCTGATCCGGTTCAGCGTGATGTCCCGGCGGTCGCACATTGCAGATGCCGCTGCGCGATTCGCCACGCAGAATGCTGTCCACAGCCTGGAGCACAGCGCCCGAGGCGAGCGAGGCACACTCATAAGTGCGCGGATGCAGGTACACCGAATTGTAGCCAGCGCCCAGCTGCTGCAGCTCCTCCTCGTTGCGTCCCTGCAGGCGACGCACCGAATTGACGTGAGCACGCGTGTGCGCGAGACACACTTCGTCCGTGGTGGCTGCGCGGGCCTTCAGCGGATGCATGCGTGCCAGCAGCTGGTAGTCCTGGTGCATCTGATGGATCTGGCGAATGCGCATCGGTTGCTCCGGATGCGAAGTGTCGTGCAGATTGAAATGCTGCAGCATTTGCATGTCGTAGGCATAGCAAACCCGCGTCGCCGGCACCGAGAGTTGTGTGTCCCTGCGCAGCATTTGCAGACGCGCCGCATTGCTGGCGACAACCTCCGGACTCAGCTGAGCCGAGGTGCCACGTGTCGGATAACGCTGTGGTCCCTGCGGCAATGGGCCACCCAACCAGATGCGTTTCACGCGATGCAGTTGCTGCTGAGCCGCAACATCTGTGCACTGCGTCAACTCGTCGGCCGTGTATGTTTGCTGCAGCTGCAGGCAACGCCAGTAAGGTCGATGCACGAAGATGCAGTTGAGCAGTGCCTCTCGCAACTCGGCGCTGGGCAGTTGCAGTGGCTCGACCAGCGGCGGACAGGGATCGCCGAGCAGCGCACGCAGCGTTAGCGCCGCACCCTCCGACAGCGAGTCAACACAGTAGCCGCCCTCGAGGACGATAGCGACGCGTGCGTTGGCGAGACGCAGCAGCGGATTGAGCAGATGCGGATAGCAGGCGGGTGTCACCTCCATTTCGCCCTCGGGGCAGCCGAGTGCCGCATCGTAGCCGGCGGAGACAATGATCAGCTCCGGTTGATACTCGACTGCAACGGGCAGCAGCAGTTGCTGAAAGATGGCCATGTAGTCGCCGTTGCCCATGCCCTTGGCATTGAGGGGCACATTGAAGTTGTAGCCTGCGCCGGGACCAGCGCCAATCGCATGATAGTCCGACTCTGGCAGATTGGGCCAGAAGCTGCCGTGTTCGTAGCGATGAATCGAGAAGTACAAGACCCTAAAAAGAATAGTGAGAGAATGAAGTGCTGATTGATTCGACTGATTGAGCAACTCTCACCTGGCATCGTTGTAGAAGAAACGCTGCGTCCCCTGGCCGTGATGGACATCGTAATCAATGATGAGAATGCGCTGCAGCTGATGGTGATCGAGTGCGTGTTGGGCTGCCAGCGCCACATTGTTAAAGTAGCAGTAGCCATTGAATTCGGCCTTCATCGCATGATGACCCGGCGGACGGATGATGGCCATGCCATTCTGTGCCTTCCCCGCTAGCAGCTGGTCCACCAGCTCTAGGGTTGAGCCGCTCGCCAGCAGCGACAGCTTGAAAGTGGACTGCAAGAGAAGATTAAAGGCATAAGTCAACATATTGAGAGACTATTTAAAAGAACGAGCTTTAAAAAGTGAGGACACAAGTTAAATATTCAAAACTGCTGCAGAAATAATCAACTACTATTCGATCTACCAAATAGAATGAGTAAGTGAAGTAAGATGTGATAAGTATAAACTTCAAAAAGTGCACAAACTGCAACAAAATAAACAGATTATCTTCGACTATCGTTTTAACTATGCTTTAAATTACTTTGACGCGTTTAGTTTAGTTCACTTCTACAAAAAAATCATTTTAAAATTAGATTTGCAATCTCACATTTCAATATTAATCACTATTAGGATAAGATAATAAGTGTATCAATTGAAACGAGACCAAAACAATGACATTTTATAGGTAGCCAACAGATTGTAATTGAAATTAAGTTAACAACCATCAAATAAATAAAAGAACAAGTAAGAAAGCTACAGTCGAGTGTGCTCGACTATGAATATGAAAATATATCACAAAAATACTATAATATACTGAAGGAGATACCTCCTTCCGACTGTTTCCTGGAGGCACAAAGTAATACCCTTCTACCTTATGAGTAGCTGCTATAATGCAATAGGGAATTGTACTCGGTATTACAATGAAAATGAATAAATAAATAATTTTAATTAAAAGAAATAGAATGTGAGAATTGCTTTCCAATTACAATTAAATCACGACCTTCGCTCTATGATAATCGCATTATTATATGAATATTCAATATACATTGATTGACAGTTGGAATCTAGAGCCTGCCAGCTAGTTGCGGTTTTTAAATGCAAATGCAATCTTCGTAGAGAAAATTGATACAATTGTTTACTGCTTGGTTGATATGCAATCTACTGATAACCGGTTCTAATCACAAAGATAACCCGAAGACGATCGAGATTGTGCACAAGCTTTCTGATTGGGATTGTTTGGCTCACCGGATGTATGTAGATCGCGTCATAATGGGAGCACAGTTCCTCCATTGCCGCCTCGTCCTGCACGCCCGATGTTTGCTCGAGGCACTCGTAATGCGCCGCCGAGTGCAGCTTGAGGATCTCCGCTTTGGTGGCCAGACGCGATGGCAACGGCAGACAACGTTCAATCAACTTCAGCTCCTTGCAACTGCAAACAAATTCAAATTTAAATACCGTAGTCAAACAGCAACTTCCAAAAACTTACCGCTCCAGGGTGCGGGTGAAGCGTTCGGGTCGCTCCTGATGCTGATCATCCCAGAGGCAGCGATGCTGGGCCATCGACTCGTCATAGATAAGCGCTGTGGGGCCGCGTTCCATGTTCTTTGCATTGACGGCCTGTAAGATGTCGCACATTAAAGGTGATCCAGATTATATAGTAGGGTGTAATATATAAAATATACTCACGTTCTGAAAGATATCGGTTACAGTCTCCTGCATGGCGATGTTGCTTGTTTGGGACTTGAGCATATTCCGTGCTCGACGTTTTGCCTCCAGCAGCGATGGACTCGGTTTGCGCATTCCGCTGTTCGCATTCATCGAGCTCGCCGCCGACGACGACGACGCCGTCGACGATGCAATGCTCGACGCTGACGCTAGCGCCGCTGTCGACGACGTCGATGAAGCTGACGCTGATGATGATGATGATGTTGGTGCCAGCTTGGACTTGACCATGGCGCGGGTCTGTATTTTGGCCTGTTGTGCGCCGCGTCGCGTAACGATCGGAGAGCTCTAAAACACGCAGAGAGAGAGAGAGAGAGAGAGAAAATGAGTGTATATATGTGAGTGTGTGTGTGTGTGTGGGGGTCTGTGTGAGTGAGAGAGTAGGCTGAATTTGCAGATAAGCAGCTAAGGCAAGTCTTCACACATTGAGGCTGTTCCAGCAAATAAATTCGCTTCACTTCATTCAAAGTTAGGAGCACAACTTTCTTAAGGAATACTATAATAAATAATGATTGATTGTAAAATTCTAGATAAGAGGTAATTGCATTTCGTACTTAACTTACTATCTTATTATAACAAACTTTCAAATGTTGTGAACACCTTTTCTAAGAAACTTTAATTTAAAATTATTGAAGCTGGTATTCTTCACCAGTTAAGGAACATTTCATAAAATAATACAATATGTATTACTTTCGAATAAAAAATAGTATTTAAAATAATAAAAACAAATTTAGCATATAGAAATACAAAATTGAAAAAGTAGCATATATTTATGAAGGAAATTTAATTTGTGCTTAGTTCATTTATTATTATAAATTCGAAGCATTCTTGGTTTTGTTAATAAGTTCTGTATTGGATTTGAATTTTTCATTCCTTGTGCAAATTTTTAATACTAGTCAATTTTAGTAATAATATAGTTGGGGAACCAAAAAATAAATATAAAAATTCTCACAGAAACATAAAACCCAACTTAATCAATAAACCGAAAAAATATAAGTTAAGCAAGCCTGAAGATTCAAATTATTTTATGACTTAATAAATAAATAAATTAATAAAAGTGCATTTTGTCATTTCAAAAGCATTTTCTTTGGAAGTAATTTATAAAAATACTGTTTATATAACTTTAATGCTTTTTACTTGTATCATTATAGAAATATTACATTTTGTAATGTTACAAATTGAACCTTCGTGATCATTGATCAGATCACAAACATTTGAAATAACAGCCAATTGACTCTCTACAAATTAGAAGCGTTTATTTAAAGTAATCGCTTAAATACACACACAAATTTATGGTGCACACATTAGATTTGTATTACAATTGACCAAATTATTTATTCTTATCAAAGGGAGTTGGAGGTGTGTGTCTAGCTTTTGTAATCAAAGTAGGTCGCTAAACTTGATACCCAAAATGTGACACCCTGTATTAGTGCACTTTAAGCTTTTCGATAGATAAGCCAAAGGTGGGGAGCACACAGAGAGAGAGAGGGAGAGAGAGGTGGGTAATAAACTAGAGCTGCTGTGGTGAGGTGAGGTGAGTAATTAGCAAACTGTTCAAGCAGGAAATGCCATTTGCCATTTTGCATTTTGCACACACAAACAACAACAATTACACCACATGAACAACACTCAACACACAACAATTGCAATACCGTTGGCCACAAAATCAACGCGTTAACTGAATGAACGGATTTGTGAATATTTTTTTTAAATGCGCTTGCCAGGCAACTTCTCTGCTCGTTGAGCTTCGACTGCGGCTTTGGCTATGACTGTATGTGTGCATATATATATATATGTGTGTGTGTGTGTGTGGGAGTTACTTGTTGGTGTTAAGGTTGTTGCTTTTGCCGCTTTTGGTGCGAGTCGAAAAAGGCGCGCAACGTCATCTCTGGACTTACCATGATTATTGTTATGCTTTTTTTCTCTTTGCTGATGCTGTGGGAGCTAAACCTGAAGCTGCTCTAGTTTGTTGTGGGCGTCTCTTTCAATGCAATCCGTGTTGTTATCTCTTTCGCTCTAGCTTGCGTTGGGCGCAACAACAATGCGTGCGTGCGTGCGTACGTATCTAAGTCTGTGTGCGTATGCGTGTTCTGTGTGTCTAGGTCTATGCGTTTGTGTGTAATACTTTTTCGGCTGAATGTTTGTTGTGGCTGTTGCGTGATAAGCGTTTACGAATTGGCAGCGTATCGATTTGAATTTGAACTATAACTCTGGTCTTATAAATATCTAAACATATTATAGACTAAATACAGCTGCGCCTTGCATTAATTATAGCTTTATTATTTGCTCTCTCGCTCGCTTTCACGCTGTCTCTGTCTCAGTCTCCCTCTCTTTCTGCCCGTCTGTCTTTCTGTCTGCCCGTCCCGCTGCCCAACTCTTCCTGCCTTTGCCTTTTTTTTATGCTGTGGGTCGCGCTTCAGTTGATTTTATGTTTAGTACTTCTTCCTCTTCTTCTTCAGCTGCTTCTTCTTTCACTTCAATCTCTTGCTGCTGTTATTATTATAAATAAATAATAGCTATGCTATACACATGGTTTTCTTGTTGTTGTTCGCAAAATGAAGCACACGAAACAACAGAAGCAAAATTAATTACACAAACACACTCTCAAAAAAAAAAGAAAGAAAGAAATGAATTAACACCGTTCTATTACACACACTACAACAACACAATTCGAGCACAAGGCCAAGACGAAGACGACGACGGCGACGGCAACGCGACGATGACTGACGGCTGGATGCAACAATGATTAGCAAAGCATAATGCAGAATGCAGAACAAGAACTCGGACCCAGGCGAGCGACTAAATCAATGCGATTCTACTGGCTGGCTTGCTTGCTTTGCTTTGCTTTGCGCGCGGGCGGGAGGGGCGGTTGGCGGTTAACGGCAGGCGGCAAAAGTAATGTTTGTGTGTCGTCTTCTTTTGTTATTGTTTTGCAGTTACAAGAACTCAATGTGGCTGTGTGCACCGAGTACTGAAACACTATCATACTAGAAAAATACCAAATACTTCTCAATGTATCAATTCATTTGACGTTCATGCAAATTGATTAATGTGCTTTATTTTCTCTTATTACTTGATTTGACTATTACAAATTAAATTCAAATAATTAAGCACTATAATTAACCAACAATTAAATGCCAAACAATAATGCAGTGCAGCTACTTCTAGCGGTTAGCGGCAATAAACAGGGTGACCGTTTAACAAACAACGTAACAATGGTCAATACGAAAAATACTATAACGTATTTTGTTCAAAATCGATGTGATGTACTTTTGTCATTAACTAACACTAAATGAAACAGCTGTTTTACTTTATTTTTAAATAAATTTATGTTTACATCTGCTGTTCGAGCTGTTCACAGTATATTAGCAGAGAGGAAATGGTATATTTTTCGAAATCGCGCATGGTATATTTCGAAATTCGAGCTGCGGTCAGCTGCTTTGGTTACGCAAGGTGATCAACAGGTTTTGTGATTGTAAATTAGATTCAGTTAACTTTTGATCTTAACACGTTGAGTGATCGTGCACCTCTAACTAATCCTGCAACATGTCCGCCAACCTGCTGAAAGCCACTACGCGCCAACTCTGCGCCCAGGCCCGTCGCTACAGCTCCAAGATCAACGATGTCGTTGTCGTCTCGGCTGCCCGGACACCGATCGGCAGTTTCCAGAGCCAATTGGCTCCACTGTCGGCCACCCAGCTAGGAGCAACGGCCATCGAGGCGGCCATTGAGCGTGCCGGCATTGCCAAGTCCGACGTCAACGAGGTGATCATGGGCAACGTGGTCTCTGCTGGCCTGGGACAAGCCCCCGCTCGTCAGGCGGCTATCTTTGCCGGCCTGCCCACTAACGTGTGCTGCACCACAGTGAACAAAGTGTGCTCGTCCGGAATGAAGGCGGTCATGCTGGGAGCCCAATCGCTGATGCTGGGTCAGGCTGATGTTGTTGTAGCCGGCGGCATGGAATCCATGTCCAATGTGCCCTACTATCTGAAGCGCGGGGCAACGCCCTATGGCGGCGTCAATCTCACCGATGGCATTGTCTGGGACGGTCTCTGGGATGTGTACAACAAGTTCCACATGGGCAATTGTGCCGAGAACACAGCCAAGAAGATGCAGATCAGTCGCAAGGATCAGGACGATTTTGCCATCGAATCATACAAGCGTTCGGCCAAGGCTTGGAGTGAAAATGTCTTTGGCGACGAAATTGCCCCCGTCAAGATTCAGCTGAAGCGCAAGCCCGAACAGATCATTGCCAAGGATGAGGAATTCACACGCGTCAACTTTGATAAGTTTGGACAACTGGCGACAGTTTTCCAGCGTGAAAATGGCACAGTGACCGCTGGCAATGCGTCCACATTGAACGATGGCGGCGCTGCCGTTGTACTGATGAGCGCCGAGGCTGCACAACGTGCTGGCCTTAAACCTCTGGCTCGCATCGTTTCGTTCCAAGATGCTGAAACGGATCCCATTGATTTCCCCATTGCTCCCGCCTTAGCGGTGCCCAAGCTGTTGGAGCGCGCCGGTGTGCGCAAGGAGGACGTCGCCATGTGGGAGATCAACGAGGCCTTCTCTCTGGTCGTGCTCGCGAACATCCGCAAGATGGATGTGGATCCCGCCAAGGTCAATGTACATGGTGGCGCTGTTTCCTTGGGCCATCCCATTGGCATGTCCGGTGCTCGCCTGATTACACATCTGACGCATGCTTTGAAGGCTGGTGAGATCGGCTGTGCCTCCATTTGCAATGGCGGCGGCGGAGCTTCCTCCATTTTGCTGCAGAAGCTGTAGAGATGTTGAGTTTGAACTTTGAACCAGAATTGCATTTAATGGTTAACGATTATCGGTTATTGGTTATCGATGTTGATCACAATTGAAACCCCTATTCGCCATCTCCTTCGCACTCTCGTGGATGTGTTTTTATTTTTGTATAGCATTTAATTCAATTTCTTGTGATTTGCATAATAAAATTATGAAGCATTCGAAAAATACAACCATTGCATAATACACGCCAAGGGAATGAGAAGTGTTCAGTGAGATTTAATGGACGTTGATCTCGACAAAGCGAAAGCGCCATCTATGAGCGCCGTTTGGCAAATTGCAATGGCAACTTCTGCTGTAGTTACAAACAGGAGATGTAAGTTGTGGATAGTTATCACGCAAATGTGATTATTATTGTAATAATAGTTAAATAGTAACTTGCATTTTGGAAGTGAAAGAAATTCGAGAAATATAATATATATTAGTTGTGTTCGCTATTGTGAGGATAGCACCATCTGTGCAAAATTGCGTTTAACTGTAGTGCAATTGCTGGAGCAGTTAAATTTGAACCAGTTGAAAGCGTTTGTATACCATTTAGCTTATTTATATTTCTTGATTTATACAATAAATGCAAATGGGGCATGCAAAAAATATAAATATGCGGAATTAGCACCCATTTCGCCAATTAACAGTGGCGCCATCTGTGAAAATTGCAACAGTTTAGGTTACATTCCAATTAGATAAACAGGAAGCAGAATCCTGTGCTGCATTGCACGCATCGTCGATAACGACTGATATCGATAAATACTCAAGTGTTTAATTTGACAGCATTTAATGCAATATTTTGTTAGTTATTAATTGAAACGGCGCCAACGCGCCAAAGCGAGCTCGACGAGAAAGACGAAAGTAGCCAGCACATAGAAGACACCACTAATGACATAGATGGCCCAAAGATCCGGCTGACGCAGTCGCCGATCGCTCAGCATGAAGGTGCTCCGAAAGTAACGCTCGTTGCCCAGCTGCCCGGCCCAATAGTTCATCAGGCCCACCGCCTGTATGGCCATGACGAGTTCATCGAGCTGCTGCAACAGATGCGAATCCCGCTGCAAATAGATGGCCAACTGCTGGTCCAACACATGCTGAGGCAAAACATAGTAGGCGCCCGGCTTGTGTGTCTGCTCCACCACCTGCAGCAGCGTCTGTCGCGAGAGTACGCCAAAGATGCGCTCATGCGGCTGCTGATCCAACTGCAGTTGCTGCTGCTGGACACGCAGTTCCATCTGCTCGAGGACATCGCGTTCCCACTCGCTGCCAATGACAAAGGTGCGCACGTTGTGGAACAACGCCTGCAGGCTGTTCACCTCACGCACGTCCAGTGCAGTGATACGATTCATCACAGCTGTGTAATCGCCATCGCCAAGCTCCTGTAGAGTGCGCGGCAATCTCTGATGCACATGCTGGCGCAGCAGATGATAGAACAGGGCCGAGTACATGGCGCGGATGAGCAGCGTGAATCCCAGCCAGTTCACATAGAGCAGCTGTTGTGCCGGACGCGTGCTCGACGCTCCACTGGGCTGGCCATAGGCCACGGCTAGGATGGAGAGCAGAATGGTGGCGCAATCGCTGCGCCGGTGACTGCAGAGCATGAGGCCGGCGACACTGAGGAAGCTGGCGAGCACACAGAGCCAGGTGAGTGACTGAAAGGGAAAGCGCAGTATATCGAAGCTGTTCAAATTGTAGTTACTCAACAGCAGGCAGCACTCCAGCCGGCTGGAGTAGTATGGAAAGACGGCGGACAGATTTCCCGATTGCTGGACTCGCTTGCGCAGATAGCCAATGGCCAGGTGAGCACGCTGCTGATGCAGCTGCAACGAGAAGTGCATCAATCAAATGTGTAATCCTTCAAAGCTTTGTTCTCCTTCAGCTTACCAGCTGCAACACCTGCTGCTCCGTCTGATTATCCGTGCGCTCCCCAACCAGATGAATACTGAAATTCATGCGCCTGGCCAGCAGCTGCAGCAACCGATCCTCCAGCCCCAGGAACGGTGTCGCCAGTCGCTGCGCCACCTGCAGCGGACACTGATGCAAATTGTGCAGTTTGGCAGGGAAGTAGTTGGCATGCTGCCAGGCTTCGCCCATGAAACGATTGATTTGCCGCTGCACCACGGTGCTGCAGTGGTCCGCCTCGTAGGGGAAATAGGTGTGCATGATGACCTCACCACGAGAACTCTGCGTCATCACGTTGCAGTTGATGAGCTGATGCTGCCAGCAATACTCGAAGACGCCCAGCATATCGGCTGGTATGAGCGCATCGCGTTGCTGCAGAAAAATGAAGTAATACCTGCTGGCATCGTGTTGCGTGGCATACGTGTGGATCTCGATGTCACTGCAGAACAGGAAAACAATGATTCAAGGATGAGACAGAGTCAAGGAACTTGGACGCAAGCTTACAGCAATGCCTGCAGGGAGTCGACGAGCAGCAGATTGTGCAAACGCAAGCCGGCAACGCGCTGTGGCTGGCTGTGATTGTGATGCACCATCTGAAGGATCATGGTGTCCACGCTCTCGTACAGCAGCTGCATAATGTTGCGGTAGAAGTTCATGGGACTGGGACGACGGCACGAGATGATGAGCATAAACGATGGTGCGATGCGCTGATAGAAGTCCTCGATGAACACACGCAGCGAATTGGCCACAAAGCGATTGATGATCATCGATTGCGTCTGGGCGCCATGATAATGCATCGACTCAAACTGCAGCAGGCTGCTGATGTTCATCTCTCTCGATTGTTCGTTCGTTTGACTCTCTTCAGCTGCTGCCTAACTACTCAACTGGTTGTCAGCTGGACTGCAGTTGAAATGCTGGCAAAACTACATATGTATATGCGGCATTCAAGCGGGCCACCATTTCCACACCGCATCGCTGACCTTAAACTGACATCCTTTGGAAAGTCTCTCATTAGTGACGACCGCACTTTGTATCTGCTGTATGCTCATTAATTTCTAATTGGTGTCCCAAAAGTCAACACAAAGTTATTGCGACGTCAGTCACAGCTGGCGCCACCGATGTAATCAATAAGTCAGTTCAGTTTTCTATATCAACGATAGTAGACTAAGTTCACTTAAGCTTACTATAAGATCTAATTTGTATATATAAAATATTAATATTTTATATGCAAAAACATTTTCCTTATCTGCAGTTTCTCCTTTTTATATATTGGATACTTTTTATTTTTGAAAAACTTTGGCTTACGTGATTACGTAAGTATTTTTTGCACATCAGCTCCGGCTCCACATTGTACTGTAGTATTAATTCTAAGCTACAATTAATAATAATAATAATGTTTTGCACATATTTTTTCTGATTAGCAAGTTTTTAAAAAGTCCGTTGACGGTAAATGAAAAATGAATTTAAATTCAGATTGAGTGCTGCCCATTTGATAAATGTAGAGCTGCCAACTCTTCAACTTGTACATGATCAAAAGAGTTGTCTATGGGGCCTGTGATACCAACTGTGGGACCAGATAAAGTAGCTGCTTTGGTAGCAAACAATAATGTAGAGCGAGGTACGTTTATGACCAAAGCAATTATTGTATTATTTATAGCGAAAGAAATGTTTTTAAGATATTTACTATTTTAATCAAAACATTGATGCAACAACCCAATTACATTTGCAGTGTGACCAGCTTTGCAAAATAGTATATTTGGTATTTATATGATTTACCAAATAATACATATTGAACGCAGTGGTGCGGTCACACTGGCGAAAATACCTAACAGACGGTGAACAAAAAAAAACGCTAAAGTTTCGGACAAATCCAAACAGCGGTGAACAAGCGCGGACCGCAACAGTGAAAGGAGACACCAAGCAACCAAACGTAAATATTAAGGCAAATCTTTGTTTAATACGCGCGACGTTTACAACGCATCGTTGACATAAACTCAGTCGCCATCCAAGACGAAGAAGACTTACCAACGCACTCCGCGTCGCGTCGCGTTGCGTTGCCCAAATCATTTGTTTGTGTTCTCAGCGGTGGTGCAGCAGAAGCAGCAGCTAATATGAAATCAAAATTAACCGTTTTTGTAGTGTTTTGCGCGTAAAGAAAAAAATTCCAAACAATAACAAAATACAGCATCAAGTAAGTGTGCAATGAGTGTATGTACAGTGCACATTCGAAAATATTGTGCAAACTGTAGAACGACGGCAGTAAATGACAGTTAAAATTCAGTTAAATACGTTTTCCGCTATTTTCTACTACTGTACATTGTACGCGAGAGCGAACGAGAGAGCAGAGGGAGCGTGCGTTTGTCTCCCCTGCCCTGCCTGCATATGCATATGCAATGCCATGCATGCGAGTGTTAGTGAGTTTGCTTGTATGCAGCTGGCCTTTTGCTCTCATCATATCTCTCTCCCGCTCTAACGGTGCGTGCGTTTCTAGCAGCATAGTGTGTGTCGGTGCACAATAGGAAACATAACAACAAAACGCAATTACTGCAAATTGCTAAATTAAATATTTAGTTATTGGCTACAAACACAACGAACGCAACAACAGGCGCTGCGTCTATTGCTGTCTCGCTGTGCTTTTGGCCATTTGGAATCAAGCAAATGTCCTTGACATTATTTCGATTTCCGATATGCTTCTGCAGTTTTGGAGAGGGGGCACGCGCGTGCTTGTGTGTGTGTGTGTGTGTGAGTGTCTATCGATTACTCGCTGCTCCTGTTGGCCTCTCGCTCTCTCGCGTGCTGTGCTCTATTATTCAATCGTTGACATTCGTTGCTTTGCTCTTCAATGGCTCAACAAAAAAGGGTTCTTTTCTAAGTTCACGTATAAGTGTTGTTGTTGTTGTGTTCTCAGCGCACATGTGGAATCGCTGCTGTTGTTTTTGCTGGTGCGTGTCTTTATCATGTTCCCACACATGAAAACTACGCTAGTTGGCTGGCTGATAAGGCAAAGCTAACCGCAACTTGTTCCTCTCTTGTTGAGGTGTGCGGTTAACCAATTCCGATAATATCCCCATGCATATAATCTACATATTTATTTACATAAATACATACTTTTTATGTGTGTATATGTGTATTATTTATATGTTTATTTATAGCTCCGTCAAAGTTCAAGTGCAACGTCGTCTATCGCTGTGGGAGCCACAGCCTGGCAGCTGTTGCTTGCTTGACTGTCTCCACTTGGAACCGGGAGCATTATCTCAGTGTCTATAAATGTCGAGCAGCGACTTTTCTTGACCTTCGCTTCGCTTCGAAATTAAGCAGCAACCAGTCAGCGCAGCAGAACATATCATTTTCATTGTTCAACAAGTCCAAAAGCCTTCAGACCCCACCTCCCACCTCTCCTCTTTGTCTTTCCCCCAGTGCAAGTACAGTGAAGCAACGCTGGCAATGATAAATGCTGAAATCATTTGTCTCTTCTTTTTGTTGGCTAGAAATAGAACTAATCTCCATTAAATAAAACTATTTCGTATTTCTTTTATTATTTTTAGAAGACTATTTTTACAAATTGTAATTTTAATTCACAAGTGTGCGTGAGTTAATATTATCATCTACGTTAACGTCAATAGTAGCAAATTAGTTCAAGTTCTTAAGGAAAAAGTACAGATAAAAATACTATAAATTACTTTCAATTTATTCTCAATCCGTTTAATTGGTGATAAGTACTTTTTTAGAGAATTTGTACGAGGGGATTTTCATTTGTGAAATATTGAATAGGAAGGGTGACTTACAATCTTAAGGAGGGTGATGCCTTATCAAGCGACAGGGACAACATTTTTATTATGGTTTCTATATGATAACAAGAATTACTGGAAAATTGGTTGTATTTGGTTTGACAACAATGAAAAATAAATAATAATGAAGACTCGTTGAATATAAAATGTAATGTTCAATAATTTACTACTATTGAAATTGTATTACAAACAAAATTATGTTCCTTAAATATGTTAGAACTATCTATGTTAATATAGATCTTTATTTAATACAATGAAACTGAATCAACTGTATTTAAGGTTGAATAATATTATCACAAATTGATAATTAAATATGTATTACTTCATTCTATTCACATTTCACATAAAATCAGTTATTATGTCTAAAATACTACCTTTTTTGTTGGCTATCAAGCGCCTTATTGTCGAGCACGCCCTGTTAAAAAATTTTTAGTCGCAACTCTCATTAATTTTTTGTAGAATTTCTGCTGCTTTTTCTTTACAAAATACCCACATGTATTTTGTATTATTATTTTTCTATTTTTATTTAATGTTACCTATTTTAAAATCAATTTTATTTGTTTTTTTTATATATATATATATAAAAGAAAGAATTCCCTATAGTTTATAGGTATTGGGAGCACGTAATCTTTGCAAAAGAAATTAACAAATTTATGCGTAAAATCTTAAAAATGGAATTATATTGTGAACTAGCCGAATTTGATGTTGAAAACTATGCGGGTAATTTGATTGCCAGAGTTCTGCAAATGCCGTCATAAGTTTCAACATTGTTCTTAATGTGCTAGGCACTCGGAAACGTTTTTGCTTGTGAATTTCCCATGGCTTTCGGTGATGTGATGTGATGTGGTGATGTAACCTGTGCTTCTGCAGAAAGCGAGGCGCAAGTGTTGTTGGTCTCTGACCCCAACGTGCAACAAGAACTTCACTTTACCCCACTCCACTCAACGCTCAACA
This sequence comes from Drosophila nasuta, assembly GCF_023558535.2. Lineage (NCBI taxonomy): Eukaryota > Metazoa > Arthropoda > Insecta > Diptera > Drosophilidae > Drosophila > Drosophila nasuta. Next base: position 10,418,170 of record NC_083459.1, on the reverse strand, counting down.
CTTGTTGCTTATCGTAAGCAAAGCTAGGGCGCGACATGTTCAAACATGCAAGAGCGGGGATTGAGCGTTGACTCATTTAGCCCGCATTTGTTTGCTTAGCGATAAGGTATTGGGACTTTTATCAGCACCAGCACCGTTGGCCTGAACACAGCCGAGCCCTAGCCGGCTGTTCTTTTGGGATCTCTCCCTAAGCACCAACAAATTACCTAGAAGCCACGTAATGACTGACGGACTGTATGACCGACTGACTGACTCGCTGCCTGGCTACCTGGGCGTCAATTGATTTTTGAAAGCGGAGTCGCTGTCGTACTCAGAAGTCAGTCATTCAGTCAGTCAGTCGATTGATATTCACTTAGTCAGTCGAGTCAGTGTGTCGAAGTCGAGTCGAGTCGATTCGGTCGGTTGTCAGTTGATAATTTCTATATATTTTGTATTTCAAATCGAACAAGAAACGTGTGTGTGTGTGTGAGAGTGTTTTTAAGCCAGGTTAGTATCAATGACCAAACAAACGCGGAAGTGTTTCGAGTCGTTGCGTTAAGTGCATTTCATGCTCTGCACAATTCACTTCCCTATGGCCAAAAGCAACAAGAAGAAGCAGCAGCAGCAGCAGTTAACGCCCATTAACTAATTACAGCAAATCACGCCAACTATTGTCCGTCTATTGACTCCGAGAGAGCCGCGTGCCAAGGGACTGCATAGACACATGGCACCGTACGTAGAAGAGCAGCCCTAGAGCTCTAGACTCTCATTAGCCAAGCAGCAGCCGTGTTGGCCAAGTTAAACAATGATGATCTGAGCATCTTTTCAGTATGCGCGTCGCATTCCATGCGAATAACATTCGAACAACATGACAGGCGATACAACTGGACAGACAGACAGACGAACGGACGGACGGACGGACAGATAACACACTCACACTCGTAGAGAGAGGGTGTGTGAGTGTGTGTGTGTGATTGATACGCCCACCAGACACTCGAGGGGCCAACTGATTAGCCATGCAGCCAGCATGTAAGCGCCAAACATAGTTCGCTGCTATCTTCCTCTCCTTCTCTTTCTCTTTCTCTTTCTCTCTTGGGCTTGGGCTTCTCTTGAGAGTCGTCTGTCTCACACTTTTTGGCCATAACTTCTAAAGCCTAGAAAAAACAAGTTGACTGTTTGGACCATGTGGCGGACGTTGATTAATGAGCTGGCTTGCAAACTGTCGACAAAAATAAATTACAATTTTATTCAAATTCGAATATACTAGACAGCAAAAGATGCACAACTTGCGAGATACCCTGTAAAATACAAAAATTTAGAAGATCTTTTAGGTAAAACTCTTATATAGAAGTATAACTTGTCTATATATATTAGATAACCAAATATAAACAACTAGCGAGATACCCTGTAAAATATAATAGATCTGAACTTGACCAGAAATCGTAAAAGAACATTCCATTTAGTTGTGTTGTGTATCATACCTCACATGATGTTTACTTGCGGGGTATCAAAAAAACAAGCAAAGTACAAGTACACAAAAAAAAACATTTAAATCGATTCAAATTAACTCATTCCCTTTCCTTCTCTCTTCTCGATTTCTTTACAGCACAAGTTTTATCGCCCATATATTTCATAGAAGAAGAGATAAAGCAATTACATACACACACATTATATATTTTGTACTTGAACGTTCGTTACCAACAAGGAATTTGGTATTTCATCGATCGAAATCAACGTCAACAACAGAGATCAGTGCTGATCATCATCAAGATTATTTTCGTTATCTCTTTGGCAGTGCCCAGAAACTAAAGTTCAGTTCCTGTTTCTGTTACGGTTTGTTGTTGTTCCTCGAACAGGATCGCAGGAAACACAAAGTCAGCGAAATAACACAGTTAGAGTAACAACACACAAGATGTTTAGTCCGGAATACGAGAAGCGCATTCTGAAGCATTACAGTCCCGAGGCGAGAAATCTATTTGGCAATATTGAATCATCGACGACACCAACATCGCTGGATCGCTTCATTCCCTGCAGGTGAGTGAACTCTCTCGACAACACCTCCCCACACCCATTCCCCATCCGTTATTTGTTGTGCTACGTCATCTTTTCCGCTTTCAAACGTGTGCAACACAACAGCAGCAACAACAACAAGAGTTCTACAACATTTGCCGCCTGGTTGCGCCTCGTTTAGTTAACGGAACCACAGTTTCCTGCACTCCCCAACCTCTCTCTCTCTCACACACTCCATGTGTCTATCTCTGTCTCCGATTCGGAGGAAACCAGTTGCCTAGGCTGCCTGTTTTCCCCTTCCATATCACAACAACATACTTTGTATCTTGTATCTCTCTAATTACAGCTTTTGCTTCAAAACATTTGCGCACCTTTCACTTAACTCCTCATTTTGTTGTCGTTGCTCTACGTTGTGTTTTGTGTCTACTTTTTGTTGTTCTCACCTAGAAAACAAAACAAACAAACGAACAACGAACAACGAACAAAAAAAGAACAACACTTTTATTTATTAGTACTTCCGCAAGTAGTTCACTTCAATTTTACCCCCTAGTTGGACAACTATTCGTTTTGTGTTCGCTCTTCATTCGATTAGCTTTCAATTGCTCTAGAAATAAGTGCGGCTAAAAATAAGGCGACACATGTTTTATTGATCACCTCCTGGATTGAATACGATGAAAGCTGCACGCTTCAATTTATTTATTTACCGCACATTCGATCAGCGACAGAATTTTTTAAGCGTGCTCAGCCTAAAGTAATTCCAAATTTAAGTTATTTTTGGCGTCAATGGGTTAAACGGAATTCTTGAGGGAACTTTTGAGGTAGCGTTTCTACATTAAAAACATTTAACTGAAAGTTCGTCTTTGTCTTTGTTTTAAATTTTTCGCTGCGCTGTTTAAAAATAGCAAATTTTGATAAATATTTTATATTTTCGAGTATTTATTTAAAGCTAGAATATCATGTATTGTTTTCGAATATTTAAGAACATTAGTTTAAATTGCTTATGCAGTATTTATATTTTCAAATATTGTAATTTAAGTATATTTGTACAGTATTTATATTTTCAAATATTTTTTCCCTTCGTCAAATACTTTCGACTGTTACAATATAATATTTTTGAGTATTTTTCTAAAGCTATTTTCAAAAATTGAGTATAAAGTTTTAAGTAGTTATGTGGTATTAATATTTTTAAATATTGCGCTTTTAGTATATTTGTACGATATTTATATTTTTCCCTCCGCAGTTAAAAATTGTAAAATTTTATAATTTTCGACTGTATTTTTGAGTGTTTCAAATTTTATGGGTTTCGGAGATTTAAGAACATTTAATTGGAAGTTTTAAATATTTATGCAGTAATTACATTTGAAATATTACACTTTTAGTATATATATAGTATATTTTCAAATACTGTTAGTATTTATTTTAATTTTTGTGTTCTAGTTCGACAATTGAAATGGAAATCAAATCAATATTAATGAAATGACTTTAGCTGCTTTTCCACATTTAAAACATTTAACTGGAAGTTGATTCTGAGCACTTTTAATCGACTCATTTCAAATTGTTTGCTGCGCAGTAAAAAATGTCAATAAATATTTTAGATTGTTACAAGATTATATTTTCCAATACTTTTTTCTTAGCATTTCAATAGGGGATAGCTTAATTATTGAATGTTTGTATTTCTTTATGAAACTCTCTTATCGTTAGGCTAGAGTGCTATAAACTGAATAACATACCAAAAAACAACAAATTTTTGTTTTATGTTTAACTTATTAAACCTATTTATTTCTGTATAAAAGTTATACAATTGTATTTGTTCCACAATGTTAAATTATGTAGCTTTATAATCAAATGTTACAGTTTTTAAAGTTCTAATGTTGTTTTGTTTTCAAAGAACAAATCCAAAAAGCATCACAGAATAATATATATAATATAGGGTTAACCCTCTAGCTTCTTAAATAAAATTGAAACCAAATAAATTGCAACTTAAAGTCAATGCATAATATTCTGTTTACCACAAAGTCATCAAACTCTTTCGTGTTGTTCTTCGCCTTGGCTTGTGGCTCGCTTCGTCACCTGTGTTGATTGAATTGTCATTGCTCCATGCCACTTGCCACCTGCCTCCCGGTTAGTGCCACCTTGCCCCAAACTGAAGCCTGCAGCTGTTGCTGCCGCTTGCCTTGTACATTTGATTTATTGTAGGTGGAAGTAGGTGCTTCAAATGCGTTTGCCAGATATGAGCCGCTGAAGCCAATTGTCAATGGGACACACACGGGAAGTGGCAACGTGCCAGGGCGGGGGGAGGAGGAGTTGAAGGGGGCGGTAGAAGAAGAGACGCATGTGTTGCATGCATAAACAGTTGTCGTGCAATGCAATCTTCAAATGCCTCTTGCCTCCGCCTCCCTTCGTTAATCACGTTTTGGGGGGCAGGTTGAAATTCTCTCACACTTGGCCAAATTTCAATGGCAAATTTGGCAATTTTCGTTTTTTTTTTTGTGTTTTTTGCAAGTTAGCAAACATTTGCAAATTTATATTTTTGCGCGAATTTGACATTCAATATTTTTTTGCACGTTGCACACGTTTTTTATGTTTTATGAGCAAAAATAATAACAATTGGCCGTCTTAATGTTTGCATTACGTGGCGGCTAACCAAGGTATCCAAAGAGGGGGATCAATGGGGATGGGGATGGGGATGGGAATGTGGGGAGTCGTCGCCGTCGCCATCGCATTGTAAGCAGACACGAAGGGTGTTAAGAGTCATTTGTGAGGTCCCCTTGCGCCAGACACATCGCACAATTGAATTTGAACGCGTTTGCATAAATTTATTTTGCAGTTGCGATTGCGATTGTTGCTCTACCTCTCCTCCCCACTTTTTCGCTGTTTTTGCTATTGTTGATTGTGTATAAATAATTTATATTTGGCAAAAGTTTTTGCCATGCTTTGTGCTTGGTTTGCAAAAATAAATACAAGAAATCCACACAGTCGGTGAAGTTATCATAGCCTTCCATTTTGGAGAAGGAGAAGGAGGAGAGGCAAACGTTTTGATTTACATTAATTGCATTAATTATTAACATATTCATTTAATCTCACATTTCACATTTCGTATTTCGCATTTTTCGCAGGGCACACAACAATTGGCAGACGAGCTTCGCGTCCATTAGCAAGTCCAATGATAACTCGCCACAGACGAGCAAAAAGCAAAGGGATTGCGGCGAAACGGCACGCGATAGTTTGGCCTATTCGTGCCTCTTGAAGAACGAGCTCCTTGGCTCGGCCATCGATGATGTGAAGACCGCGGGCGAGGAGCGCAACGAGAACTCATATACGCCGGCGGCGAAGCGCAGCCTCTTCAAATACCAATCACCCACCAAGCAGGTGAGTTTCTTCATTCCCCCCCCCCTGCCAGACATATAACACAATTCGAGCAATTGACACGAGTTATTTCGCTCTTTGTTGTTGCGTTGCACTAATTGAATTTGCAGTCTGATCTGTGTGAACTAATTGAGCCAACAGGCTTTTGTAAGAATGCGTCGTCCGTTAGATCGTCGAGTGTTGACTGTTGAGTGTTGAGTCTTGGGTTGAATGCACTTCTCTCTATCTAGCGGGCAGCAGGTCATGGACTCTTGTGATGCGACCCTGGGAATGCTCTCTCTTCGACAGTTGCAATCAATTAACCAGCAACTTGTGCTCCCCTCTATTTACCTAGTTACCTTCTAATATCGAAATTTATCACGACGACGATCCATCAATGTGTTGGCATCAAAATGCAAACAAAAGTTTCTTTATGTATCTAATAATCGAATATGGATTGTTAATCTTTTGTATACCCGCTAGTCATAGGATAGGATAGGAAATTGAATCTTAGCTGCTTTAGCTGACCATTTAGTATATTTTGTAATCTAAGGTATATTGTGTACTATATGGCATATTTTAAATACTGTACCAATATACCAAATTTTAGTATTTGTTGGTATATTAATTTGGTATATTTTAAAACTCAATTTGGTCTGATTCAAAATGGGTAGAGGATATCTCATAGTCAACTGAGCTTTCTAACTTGTAAATAATCTGATTTCCGATTGTAATGGTTTGTGTATCTTTTGATACTGTGCTTTTTGCTTCGTTAATATTAGATTTTTGTAGATTGTGTATCTTTTTGTATCTACTAGATACATTCTAGATACTTTATAAATACATTTAAAGACAGACTCTTTAAACTGTTATTTTTATTTCTTTAATATTCAATTATATTTTGTTATTCTTCTTTATCGAAAGAAATCTACAAAATGGGAGATTGTGTATCTTTTGTTAAATGTTTGTAGATACATTTGGAGACTTTAAACTAATCTCTCCTTGTGCTTAATTAATATACAACTTAGTTATAACACAAGTTTGCCAATTTGCGCCTCTTCTTTGGCAGTCTGATTATCCATTTGATTGTACACTTGTATTTGCCTTTTAGCACAGCCTATCTGATGCAGAGTATCTTTGGCTATTAGTTATGTGTGGCATAGTTCTTCGAACTGTCTTCGAATTGTCTTCGAACTGTGTTTCCCAGGCAAGTGTCCTCTACTTAGTTGAATATCTTCTGTGGCATCTAAACAAATCTATCTCATTCAAAGTGTGTGTACATATTTGTATCTCATGCTGCCAAATATGTATCTAATGCACATATTTGTCCATCTTTCCCTCTGTCCGTCCGTCTGTCTATTAATCTGTGACAACCGGTTTGAGAAAAACTCTGACCATGGGAAGAGGGTGAAAAGCATTCAGTCAGTCTCTCTCTCTTTCTATCTCTTCTATTGTTTCCTCTCACGCTCTCTTTTTTTGGCCTCGTCGTGGTGGCTGGTGGCTGCCTTTGATGATGGTTAGAGACCGGATCGGTTCAGCTCGATTTGGGGTTAACACACTTTGATTTCAGCTACAGCTTTGGCTTCTGCTGAAGCCTCGTTGTGTGTTGGTACAGCCGGTTCTTAGTTGATTTGTTGCTTTTGTTGCTCTTCTTGTCTGTTTGCACGTTCCCATTTATTATTTATATTCGAACATTTATTCACTTTTTTTCAATTTATCTATTTCTTTATGTTTTCTATTCAACTGTTGCCACTTGCCACTTGTCAATTGCCGCTGAAGAGGCAAGTGTTTTTTGTGGTTGTTTATTTCATTCCGGCCAAATTGTATTTGGTTAATGTTAATGGCGATCGTCATCATTTGAGCTGACATATTTGCGCGCTTATCAGATTTATGTTTGCTTCAATTGCTCCAACGACGACGGCGACACGTCTCACAGTGCTGCCTCGTCTCTGTGCCCATTGTCCGCTTTGCTTTGACTAATTTCTGACAGTTGACACGTTGCCAACAACAACAACAACAACAACAATAAGAATAACAAAAACGTTTCGACTGCCAAGTGAGCAGCAACAAGAACAAAAGCCTTTTCCATTCCAAAATGTGAATATAAATATGAATATGAATCGCAGTCTTGAATTCGAGGCGACATCGATTTGAGTCTCAGTTAACAGCGCCACGTGACACGAGCAATCACGAGCGAGTCTGCTTACATCCCTAACAGACATTCGATATCGATAATGATCGCTAGTAAAACTCGCTGGAACTATAAAAAATATTGTATGAAATAATCAAATTCGATTTATAATCCTATTTCTCCCTTTTTCTTTAATGGCTTCTTTAGTTCATATGAATGTTAATAGATTGCAGATTTCTTTCAATTAAAAATAATGTTCATTTGTGCTTTTCGTGATTCGTGCTACGATCATGCGATCATCTCTAGCACATACAGAAAGAGACGGGAAGATGGAGAGAGATTGAGATGAAGCATCGGAGCAATTGTTTGGAGCTCGCGTCGCCCGTTTGCCCAACTACTTCAGTGGTCTAAAACGACACTTGAGTCAATAAGCGCACGCAATGAATAACCAGACCTCTTCTCAGATCCCGCAGAGCTCGAGGGCAGAGACAGACAGAGAGAGAGAGAGGGAGGGGAGAAGGTACTTGTTTATGTCCGCGGGCAAGTTTAGCTCAAGCGCTCCATTAACGTGTCATTCTGGCCATATTCGTCTTGTGCTCACATTTGGCTATTTGGTTTTTGATTAATGGGCTCAGATTGTCTTAGAGGGAGTCGTACAGCTCTGTGGGCAGAAGAAGTGATCAGGGGGAGGTAGCTACCTATGAAATTGTCGCCTCAATCAGCGGCCATTCATCTACATCACGCCCACACAATTAACGCACAACAACTTTGCCTTATGTGTGTGTGTGTGTGTGTGTGTGTGTGTGTGCCACACCCCGCGTCCAACTTCAAGCATTTTTTGACTCATTGTATTCGTCTGGGTTTTCGGATCTTTTTTGGGCCTGGTCATAACAAAACAGCTAAGCCAGGCCAGACCCCAAAACCCAGACGAACAAATCACAAATAATAAATATAATTCAATTATGTGCGGTCGCCGTCATAAATAATAGCCAATCCATCCATCTATCTATTTCGCTGGCCACACGTACTTACAGTAGTCCCCATTGAGACCCAAAACTGCCAAGCTGCCAATCTGTCAGTCGCGTTATATATCGCATTCTATGGCCCAAACTGAAGTAATTGCTTAATTCGCCACTGAAGATCTTTCGACTCGCATTCAGTCGCAAAATTCGCACATATTTAACGTGTTTTGATGGCAGCTTGACGTGAGCTTTGACCACGCTAAAGACTAAGAAGAACTCGCTATCTTTTTCTGATATACTTCATCTGATAAATATGGAAATTGACAGCTGTATGCTGACGACTCAACACGTAGAAGAAAGAAATCTCAGCATCAAGCTACAGCTGATTTGTGTTAAGAATAGATTGTCAACAAATTTTTATTATTAAAGTTTATTAAAGTTGCTAACTCTAACTCGAATATAATAATAGAAAATTAAGTAGATAGATAGATAGAGATATAATAATAGCAAATTGAAGAGATTTTCCAAGCTATAATTCTTTTCGAAAAGTATTGTACTGTAAAAATACTAAAGGCTATATGTGGGATATAGTATAACATAGTACCACGTTCAAAATATGTCATAGAGTGCCTAATATACCAGATTTTCAACCAAAGCAATAATATACCCAATGTAATAGCCTTCTACCCTATTGAAACCATAAAATAAAACAGAATTTATTTAGAAATAATTTGCTAAGGGAAGAATGGCTGCTGTAGATGGATCTAAGTTGCTTTGGTTGACAATTTGGTATATTTTGTACACTGTGGTATATTTCGAATGTAGACCTATGATATATTGATATACCAAATATAATACTCGGTATACTTCAGTATTTTCTTCATTATATACCAGTATACATGAATGTAGCTTTTTTACTTTTTTGTTTTTAAGAAAATACCACAAAATCTCAGTTGAAAATGCATATTAATGAACTCAACCACATAGGTGTGAGGCATCAATATGTGTAATTAAGGTACTACTAAATAAATCTGTATGTAAAGAATAAATTAATATAAAAGTATTTCAACACACATGACTCATATTTAGCTTTTAAATCGACGAAGTCTACTGCACAATATGAAGCATTATTCAAATATAAATAATCAAGTTCTAGTCTGAAGCACAGAGACGCCTCAAAAGTTGTGCGTTTCAAATTTATTGGAGCACTTTGAAGATTTATGAATCGCAAATGCATTTACCTGGCCAACATATTCGTTGTGTGTGAGTGTGAGTGTGAGAGGTGCTTTTAAATGAGTCAGTCAGCGGCATGGAAGCATGAATGATCAATGAGTAGACGATTGTTATATATTGCATTTAGAGGTAGGCGCAGCTTTCTCTCTCACTCTCTCTCATATATACTATAGTTCATTATTGTGAGTGTTTCTCACACTCTCTAAAATTGTGTCTAGTCTTTAATCATGAGCCGAAAAGAAGACATCGTTATCGTGTTGTCGTTTCGCTTTCATAGTCCGATCGTGCACCTGTTGGGGGCCATTTGGAATACCCATTAAAGAATTATACAAATACAATGCTCTTGGGTCGCTTCTCAGCTATTTTTGGCTGGCCGCGTCTTTTCGACTTTGGTTTGTTTGCTTGTTTATTGTATTATTTTTATTATTATTGATATTAATTTATGCAGCAGACTTGTGGCATTAGCATCGCATTAACTTGAACTCTTAGCCACGCTGAAAGCCACTTGACCAGTTGGCCATTTAACCATTTGGCCACTTGACTACTTGACTACTTGGCCACAGTGATTCAGTGGTTTAGTGATTCAGTGATTAACTAAGCAGCAAGCAGTAAGCAATGCAAAGAGTTTCGTCGCGACAGGTTCAAACTCACATTCGCGAGCATTCATGCTTGGATTTTTGCTCATATTATATCCATATCCATATCCATATCCCATTCGCATGCTCATTCGCTTTCCCATTATCGTGATCATTAACATTCTCACTCGTCGCCTCTCTCTCTCCACTTTTCCCCTCTTGTGCTCCTTTTGCTTTACTGCCGCTGGTTGGTTGTTTGTTTGTTTAATTTATAAGCTGTCTTTTGAGCTCCGCCCCCAATGGGATAATAATAACAACAACAGCAATAACAACAACAACAATTGCCGGCCGGCAACTTGGCCAATGACTTTGCCATTTCTTTGCGCCATTCAATTGCCAAACTGAGCTTGATTTGTAGCTTTGTTGCGACAGCTTTCCTCATGTTTTTCAGCTTCGTCGCCATTTTGCTGTGCAGAGACAATCGTAGATCACTCAGCAAGAGCACTTAATGAATAGCGGTGACTGTACTCACGACTGGCTGTGAGCTTAACAAAGCGATCGATAGTTTTTATACGCATTTATTTAGCTAGAGATGTAATACAGTATTTAAGTGGCAGATCTGCCTATAAGTTAATAAATAGATACACCTTTTTATAATTTATAATATACATCACATTAGGGAATAGTATGGCACTGAATATATAACTACAGATCAGCATATAAAGTTGATAAGCGATAAAGTTTACAAAAAAAGTCTGATGTAAATGAGGAACAATGAATTAAATACCAACATTGTGCTTCCAATTTATATTTGAATATACACGCTTACTTGTTTTAAAATTTGTTTAATATTTATTGTTTTAATGAGAATTGAAATGAAGTTAATGATATGGCCAATGATCTTATGTTTGGGCTGGCTAAAACGGAAGGTATTCCAAGGGGAAAAGCAATACAAAGATAAGGAAACATTAACTGAAGCTTTCAATGTGCTTGGAGTGTGTTTTCTTTGAACTTCATAGATTCCGCGATTAAAACCCAAATTTTTTTGCATATCAACTTTGTTTCAATTCTCATTGATATTTCGAAGAATGTTCAGAAATGTTTATTATCTCAAACACTCGATAGTCGATTTCTTCAATGTTCGATAGTAGTTGCATACTATCGATAGCTTGGGCGTCGCTCTCTAGAGCATGTGTTTCGCAGAATTGCGTAGATGTGAAAGAACTTGATTATGTTGCGACTTGACAGACAATTTTTTGGCACAAAGACAAGCAGAGTGCAAAGGGTAGACAACCAACAACAAAGACAACAACTGATGATGATGACTGCTGCTGTTGACTGATGACAATTTCGAATGACAACAACGACAGCCGGACAGACAACATAGCAACGGACTCAACAAGCGGACAAGCCAGCCACTGAGAAAGAGAGATTTAATCGAAAGAAAGACAACGTGAATTTGTTGGCAGTGGATTTGAACTTGGTTTGTAGCGGAGTTTCAATGCTCTCTGTCTCGCTCTCTAACAGTCGCTGCGAGATGTGTAGTTGTTGGTTGTTGAATTGAATTTCTAATAGGCATAGCTTGGTACACATTCACACACACACACACACACTCGTACATACACACACGTGGTTGGCATCCGCACTTGGCATCGAAAAGCATTTAAATTTAATGGCAGTTGCTTGTACGCTTTATGGGCCCACTGAGGCAATCCCATAACACAACACACTCGCAACAGACTGACCACAGAGCTCCAGAGCTATTTAACTGCCACATGTGTGTGACGGTATTCCCAGAAAGCAGCAGAAACAAAAAACGGAGCCAACTCGAGTTGAGTTGAGCCATTAAATTGCTGGCCCAAAGTGCAAAGTGAGCCATAGAACACACACATCTCTATCCCCCTCTTCCTCTTCCCTCCACTCAACTGCGACTGCGTCACGCAATTTGAGAGACTCAACTCTCTGGTCAATGTTATTAACGTTCCAAGTACTCGCTCTGCACGCGCTTGTTAATTGAATTAAATTTTAATTTGCCAGCGGAATTAAAAGCGCACACGGAGCCAAGCGTCAAGTGGGTTGACCCAGACTCATTCCGCCTCCAACTCCTCCTGCTGCTGCTTATCCATATCCCAGGCAATCTTATCGCGAGCAAACATTAAATAAAAATGAAATACAAATACAAATACAAATGTGAACTGCGATCAGTGCGTTGCTTGTCTGTTTGTCGGGATGTTTGCCTGCTGAATCAGAATCGAAAATGGGGTGTGGACAGACAGATCCCAGAACCCCGAGACCCAGACACTGACACTGACTGACCAAAGCAAAGCAAAGCACAGCGATGACAAATCTGAGCCAGTTGCAAGTGGCAAACGAATTAGTCAACTAGTCACACATTATAGTAATTAGATAAACAGATGTACGGATAGTTGGGACTGTCTAATTAAGCTACCAAAAGTATTTTTCGGTTCAATTCTTGCTGTATTTTTAAAGCTGTCTTTTGAATCACAATGTGAAGTAGTAATAAAGTAACTAGAGATCTGAACATACACAAATGTCAGTATTTATATAATCTGTTTTATCTACAGCTCCATCTTATCTATAGATGGAACTACTGTATCTATTTGTAGTCTCTAGTTGCGTATATCGAAAAGTATCTATTGCATTATTATCTTGAAGCCTACTTCAATTGAAGGTCTTACATTTTGCATGGGAATTGTGTTGGACAGTAGTTGGACACGCACAGAGGCAGCTACAACAACGGCTTGGCTTCAGTGCGTGGATGCCTCTTGGCTCGGCCCACGCATTCGTAATTGCGTCGATTGCGTAAGGCAGCGATGCATGGCACAGGGGAAATGCGGAAGGGCGAGAGAAGGAGGAGGAGGAGGCGCATACGCTTAACACACTTCTGTTTTACGCATTTTCTATGCCAGGGAAGCGATGAAGAATTGCTTAGAGTGCGTGTGGAAGTTAGAGGCGGCAAGGGGTAGAGGCAAGGGGAATGCGATTGCGGACGCGGTCGCCGCTTTTAGCACCGTGGCGTTAATTGGCGAGCCAAGTACGCGACGCGCAAACAAAGCTCGCCGCTTTGCTTTGGCAATTTGGTCGACTTAACCAGAGCAAACTAATTGATATATGACTTGACGTGTTTCTTCTACTCCCATATTTGCAGGACTACAATGGGGAATGCCCGTACTCGTTGTCGCCGGTGAGCGCCAAGAGCCAGAAGCTGTTACGATCGCCGCGCAAAGCGACGCGCAAGATTTCGCGGATACCATTCAAAGTGCTCGATGCGCCCGAACTGCAGGATGACTTCTATCTCAATCTGGTTGACTGGTCGTCGCAGAATGTGCTCGCCGTTGGCCTCGGCAGTTGTGTATATCTCTGGAGCGCGTGCACCAGTCAGGTGAGTGTAAACAACTCGAGCAACGATCGAGCAAACAACTACTTTCAACTGTAACTCATTCTCCGTCTCGTAATGTAAACAGGTAACCCGCTTGTGCGATCTCAGTCCCGATTCGAATACAGTGACATCCGTGTCATGGAACGAACGTGGCAACACTGTTGCCGTGGGCACACACCATGGCTACGTCACCGTCTGGGATGTGGCAGCCAACAAGCAGGTGAGTGCGCGACTTCTTCTATACAATGCTGAAGAATATGTCTTAATTCTCACTTCTCTCACACTCCAACAGATCAACAAACTCAATGGACATTCGGCACGCGTGGGTGCTTTGGCCTGGAACAGTGACATTCTGTCGAGTGGATCGAGAGATCGTTGGATTATTCAGCGCGACACTCGCACACCTCAGCTGCAGTCGGAGCGACGTCTGGCCGGCCATCGTCAAGAGGTTTGCGGCCTCAAATGGTCGCCGGACAATCAGTATTTGGCCAGCGGTGGCAACGACAATCGGTTATACGTGTGGAATCAACACTCGGTGAATCCGGTGCAATCGTATACGGAACATATGGCGGCAGTGAAAGCAATTGCTTGGTCACCGCACCACCACGGACTGCTGGCCAGCGGCGGCGGCACTGCCGATCGTTGCATACGCTTCTGGAACACGCTGACGGGTCAGCCCATGCAGTGCGTGGACACTGGCTCGCAGGTGTGCAATTTGGCCTGGTCGAAGCACTCATCGGAGCTGGTCTCCACACATGGATACTCGCAGAATCAGATACTCGTGTGGAAATACCCGTCGCTGACGCAGGTGGCCAAACTAACTGGCCACTCGTATCGTGTACTCTATTTGGCACTCAGTCCGGATGGCGAGGCGATTGTTACGGGCGCTGGCGATGAGACGTTGCGCTTTTGGAATGTGTTTAGTAAGGCGCGCAGCCAGAAGGAGAACAAATCGGTTCTCAATCTGTTTGCCAACATCAGGTAGACGACGCGTCAGGTGGGGGGACACACACCAATCATATTTTGACTGAGCGAGGCGCCAAAGGTAAACAGCTACTAAGCAAGCAAGCAACCAATCAATCAACCAATCAATCAATCGATCGATAACCTGGGGCTAATAACTATGCACTCTCATCATCTCATCTACATGTAATGTGTGTGCGTGTGTTTCAGTAACCATATTTACTAAATTTATGTTAGCATTGTGAAAATATGTTCATCTACTACTACTACGAGTCTTAAGGTTTGGGCGGGCAAAATTAATTGGTAAGCCAATGTAATGATACACGATACAAAGCTAACATTTTAGTCACGCTTTCACGCTCCTACTCTGCAATAACCCAAAAATTTGTATATCTTTTAAGTAATGTATAGTGATTATTTAGCAGATACTTATACTGCATTATATTTACCATAATCTAATGTTAGCTTTAGAGCTAAGAACCAGAACTGAAAACGGTTTAATTTAGCTAAGTTTATCACTTGATCGCATAAGCTTAATTGAACACAATTTTTTTCTTTGTGTACTAAAAATAACTCAATTATTTTTTTGTACTTAGCTCCTAAGGTCTTATTATTTGCAAATGCAATATATTCTATTTGTTTTTTTTTTTGTATGTATACATATAAATATATAATAAATTTATACAATTTCAAAGCTATTTGAGTGATTCAATATTTTAAAAAGATGCATCTTTAAAGACGTATCGATCTCAATGTACGTTTGACGTGGCACATTTTTAGGCTTAGCGAAGACTTGACATTCACAGTTCTTCAAATTCTTTATGACTAACAACAGCCGAAATTTGCCATTATCGTAGCACACTCTTAGGCTCAGCGAAGACGCAAATCATTAATACACTTGGCATCCATAGTCTGTCTCTCAAATTCTAAGCCCCGAACACTTAACAAGTGCCCTATCATTAGTAGAAATACCAGGCGAGCATAAATCAGCAGCAAGTGGCTGTATTAAAAATTCAATCAAGATCGTTCGTTATTTTCGAAATTTGACGAAAGGTGACTTTCAAATTTTAAATTGGCGCTACAATAACTTTATTTTTTATAGCATACTTTGAGGACGCGATCTTGGCCATAGGATAAACTCTATCGTTCGGCATCACTAAAATATGGGAGTAGCCTAATGATTAAAAACTTGTAATTCTCCTGAAGGAATGATTTGAGTGTCCTTTGGCGTGATTATAGACTTTAAGAAAAGACATCGTTTTACATAAGATTTACCACGATCAATAAGGCTGTAGCCAAAACATTAGATATTCTCCAAATATTTATTTGGACTCCTGTAAGGGCTTTTGTCCTTCTTAGTATTTGAATCGGATCGTATTGGATAGAGCAATATTCAAGCCAAAGGACAACACAATCCCCTTTTCGAAAAAATGTGAATTTAATAGGAACATTCTTGAAATCCTTGAATGTCAATAGAATAAAAAGGTGAGTATTGCTAAGATGTCAAAGGGATTTGGCAGAGATGGCAACAAAATATAATAATAATAAAAATTATTTTTGAATTATATCGAATTTGCTTCTCTGTCAGTTAACTGAAAGCAATTGCTTTAAAAATTTTAATTGATGTCGATCTCTACTTTTTTGTAGCATACTTTGGGGATGCACCAAATTTACATAGTCATTACGATAGATGGCGCCACTATTTAACCAAGTGACTTGCTGTATTTCTACCTGCTGCTGATTTATGATCGCCTGGTATTTCACCGTGTGAGCTGGGACTTTTCTGCAGTTCGTAGTGACATCGACTGGACAACAACAACAATAACATCATCATAAGTTGTTGCTGTAATTATTCGTGTTGTTGTAGATATTGTTGTTGTTGTTGCTGTCTACTTGAAGCTGCGAATGCTTACAAAGAGACAATTCATTATTTATAATACCAGGCGAACATAAATCAGCAGCAAGTGGTTGAATTGAAAATGTCATATTATTCGCTGCTTATTTTTTAAATTTAACGGAAATGCTTTTTTCGAATGCTTTGAAATTTCAAATTTGAAATTGGAGCTACAAAAATGTCATTTTTATAGCATACTTTGAGGGTGCAACGAGAGTTCATTTCCGAAAAGTAGCTATATTTCGGCCATATCCTGCCGCATTTTCAAAGGACACATATTGGTAAGATCGAAAGGACTAATTCTATGGAAGGGCATCAACAAATATGGGATCGTCTAAGGATTCGATACTTTTAATTTTTAATTCTCAGGAAAAATGCGAACAGCACAAATTACAGGACGATTTCAAAGTTCATCGACAAGATAGTCATCATCAAAGTTCTTTGATTGACACAGAACTCGCAAGGATTGGACAGGATGCGAGCCCAGATATGTACATGCTCTTTTCTATAATCTCAAAAAAAGACCTTGTAACTTCGCTGTCTGCACGACATTCGTCCTTTTTGTTACATCAATCGATTTGTATTGATCTGAGCTACCCTTGTGTCAAAGGACATTACGATCGTCCTTCCAATGGATGATTACAGAAAGTAAAGCTGAAATACTATGCTTCTGCTACAAACAGTCAAATTAGAAAATAAATACTTTTACCATTTTAGGGATATTCTTTATCCTTCTTAATACTTACGCTCTCCAACAAACGACATTCTTACATTTGTTGCTTTATTTGTCTGTACTTTCTTTATAGTTCAAACCATTTTTATATTTTACTTACCGTTTTAATGTATTTGAGTATATGATTATTATTAGCTTTTATAATGATCCAATTTTTATAGGAATAGTAAGTAAAAACGAGAAATTGTCGACATATTGACTTTTCATGTGTTAGTGTTCCGAGTAATTTTTAATGTATCCGATTGGTTTCATTTTGCATGTAGTTTCATATGTAAGTTGTTTTGTAACTGTAATCAACGCGAAGACACGAACCATACACACTTGGCATCCACAGTATGGTTGCTAGCTTTGCTGAGCCGACTCTTAGTGTTTTTGCGAAACTTATGCAAAAATGTTGAAAAGCTCTCGTAAAGCTTTTAGTTGTGTAAATGCAATTAACAGCGCTTGGCATTTTCGGCTTTGTAGGTAGGCAAGCTGCAGCTTCCGATGGACCCGACGTACACACGCACACACGCACACACGCGCATATACACAGAAACAAGCACGCAGTCAGCTAGACAGCCGCCCCCGCTTGTGCCCCCCTGCGCAGACAAGCTTCTAGCCGCGTCTGCTTCTGCATATCGGATGTGTTTGTGTGTGTGCGCGCGTTGTTGTAGCCGTTGCTGCTATCGACGGTTGCTTTTCAATTTGGCCAAGTCCAAGTTTAACAGCGCTTAGCGCGCCAGAATCAAGTTCAGTCGCGCCGCAAACGCGTTGCGGAAATGTTTTGTTGTGAGCATCGTCGGCAACAGCTGCAGAGGAAACGCATCACATTTAAATCACATATCCTGCTCTTACGTAGTTCTGCTACGTGCCGCTAGAATCACTCGCGTTAACAACAACACTCAAATCCAGAGGGGATAACGTTTAACTAATCGCAGGTAAACGCAACCGGGCAACGGTTAATTAACCTACAAACGTGAAACCGTTAATGCCGGAATATACAAAATGTGTGCGAACGTGTGTGTGTGTGTGTGTGTGTCTTCCCAGGAGTGTTTCATTATTATTTTCTGCATTTTTTGTTTCTGTGTGCGACGTTGTGAACCTGGCACGTGGTTTCGTGGCTTTCGTGTCCTTGCCGCGGCCTGCCACAGCTGCTGCTGCTGCGACTGCGGCTGCTGCTGTTTCGCTGTTGCCTCTGACTGCCTTTTGAAGGTCATTACGCACGAGGACTGAAGGCCACAACAACAAGCTTAATGCGACAGAATGAAACAGCAGGCGTATGTGCTAGTGAAAGTAGCGCGAGAGCAACAGAGAGAGCACGAGTCGGTGTCGAACCAAATGTCAAGAGGTGTTGTTGCTGTTGTTGGCGACAGCCTTGAGCGGCAGGCGGGTGTGAATGCGACGGTTACTGTGCTTGAGTGTCGGCGTGTGTGTGTGTGTGTGTGTGTGGGGCCAATTGCGATGTATGTGGAAAGTAGAATAGAAATATTTCGTCCTCGCTCGCAACGAAAGTGAAAGTATAAAGGAAACAAAAAACGGTTCAACTGGCAATTGAGCAACTGCGAGTCGATTCTATACAAACACAAATAACAAGCAATTAAACAAAAGCAATTCTCATTGTGCAATTGAACTGACCACAATAAATTGCACTTAATGATAAAGCGAGATAGTAAGCAAAAAATCTATGCATAACTTTGCATAGAAAAAAGTGTAGCCCATAAAATGTCAGAATAAGCTGCCTCTGCTTGCATACAAAAAGTGTAACCCATGAAAGCAATCATAAACAGAGCTTAATACTCCCATTCTCTTACAAAAGACAGTTAAGATAAGAAAATAATAAATTAGGAAAGAAAAAACGAAAAAAATTACTTATCAATACAAATAGTTTATTCTTGTTTTTAGAAAATGCATTGAAGTTATTATGAAAACTTCGAAGAACAAATTTGAAAATCATAGATCTATAATACATACATTCGTCAACCGATTTAATTTTGTTGTTTTTGCATATTAAGATTAAATGAAAATTAAATGTCATAGGTAATATTGCAAATCCTTGAACCGAAAACAGTTGCTAAGATGATTTTACAAGAATTGCAATAATAAAATGGACAAAGTTTGCTGAAAACAAAAAAAAACATTTTAATAACAACTACTTACAAGTTAGACCGCTCCCTTGAGTATGAGCGCAATGGCTCTAACCAAAAGATAGACAGGTAGAACTCTTGTCATCGTGAGTTAGACAAATCAAATATTAAATATTTGAATGAACGATAAGCTTGGCCTCGAGTCTCAAGTTTGACCTGGCTTTTGAGTGATTCTCGCACAATTCGCATGTGTTCACACCTGACACGAAGACGGGCGGGCAGACGGACAGATATACACTGGGAATTGGCGTTTGTTAAATCTGCATGACTTCTCGGCAAGTTGTGAAATTTACTCAGTGATTAGCACAGCTAAGGAGAAGGCCGCGACACGCCCGTTACCAACTTGCAAGTTCTGCGAGTTGAACAATCACCGAAGACTTCGAGTTGACATAAGGCCTCTTTGTATCCTCACTTCCGAATGACAATGCTGACAATTAGCGCAGCAATGAAATCGAAATGTCGAAACGACAAAATAATCTCTGATCAATTTTGGAATATCATTTTTGTGATAAACATATTCTAAGGCTATCTTCGATTGCCTTACCTCAGCTAAGTGTAGTTTCTATCAATTGAAGATCTGAAATTGACCTTTAAAACAGTTGAAAGCACCCACAATCAAGAGTGAGGCAAAGTG
The DNA here is from genome assembly GCF_023558535.2 of Drosophila nasuta. Taxonomy (NCBI): domain Eukaryota; kingdom Metazoa; phylum Arthropoda; class Insecta; order Diptera; family Drosophilidae; genus Drosophila; species Drosophila nasuta. Next base: position 10,398,185 of record NC_083459.1, on the reverse strand, counting down.
CAGTGAGTTGCACTGTGCTTGGGTTTTGTCTTAAGGTTTTTAGTTAAGATCTCATTTGACCTTCGCAATGCGACACGTTCAGTGACCGCCACAGTCAATGCCATTGTCCATTACAAAGCCGAGGCTCTGTTCCACTTCCCGACTCTCCAAGTCTCCAACTCTTCAGCTTTCCACTCTCCCGCTCTCCCCTCTCTTTGAATACAGCTGCTCTTCAACTTGACCCCATTTTGTGCTGGCTTCGATTTCTGGTTTTACGTTTGTCTTTTGCGGACAAGGACTTAACCGACTATGAAGCTGGACTTGGACTTGGACTTGAAGTTGAAGCTGGAGTTGCAGTTAAAGTTAGAGCAGAGCACGTAGGGCCTTTGTGTGGCCTTTGAGAAGGCGATTAAGATCGCTTTGTGAGACAAGCAGTCGGTTTGTCGGCGCAATTACACGTCCGAAAGGTAACAACTTGGTAACTGGCTACAAATTGGATGTCGGCCTGCTCTTCAAGTTGTCATTGCTGCTTGCCAGTGGTGGTGGTAGATGGTAGATGGTAGATGGATGGGGACAGGGAGGCGGGCTTGGCGGCTAGCTTCTTGCTGCTTTTAATTTATAATTTTTATGATGTTTTCCAGTTTTGTGTCTTGTTTGTTTTTAATGTGGTATGATGTGTGGCTCAGAATCTCGAGACACTCACAATGCAAGGGGAGCAGCAATAACAATAACAATGTATCAAAAACAGCAGCAGCAGCAGCAACAACAACAGCTTTAATAATAAATAAAATAAAAACCTGTTACAATGCGCTTCGCACGGCTGAAGGCAAGTGAAGGGTAAGGCAGATGCAGAGCTAGGGACAGACAGACGGACAAACAGACGGACGGACAGTCAAGTTAGGGGGACAGTAGAAGAGGGGAGGGAGGAGGTCAGCTATCGAGTTTTTGTACCCGCTACTCATACAACTTCAGGGTATTATAATTTAGTAAAAAGTATCCATAACCGACATGATAAAGCTCCTTCAACTGCCCGTCCGTCTGTCTGTCCGTCTGTCTGCACAACTAGATCTCAAAGACTATAAGAGCGAGTGACACTTAATTTAGTAATAACACTTCTTTAGGTATTACCGTCTTCTTTGTAATTTCGCGACACTTCCGGCAAATAAAAAATTCGCACATCTTTAGTGCACATAATCAGAACAATAGTGTGAATCGCTGTATTCCTAGAAAAATGAATGTGTGGTATCTCAAAGTCAAGCATATATGATTATAGTTTTCTTAGTTGTTGTTATACCCTTGCAGAGGTTATTTTCATAATTTGCAGAAGTGTGGCCAGCGAGACCCATTCAACCACAAACAGATTCAGTTTGTTAAATTTTGATGGAACTTGTTAGTAAAGTCATTGAAAATGAAGAGAGAGTATTTGCTCTTCGGCACTTCGTGATTGGTTTTGTTTATCTTGTATGTTTTTAGATTGGCTTGGTTTGGTTAAGGAGCAACAGTAGCTGCGTTTGCTTTGATTGATGATCCAAACGACACGCCTATTCCAATGCCCCGCGACCTCAAACGACCCCTCGCCATCTCTCTCTCTCTCCCTCTATGTCTCTGTCTTTGTTTTTGGCTGCTCTTGTAGCATTTAATTGCAAGCCGAACAAGTTTATTGAGGGCTAACAGTAGCTTACAGCTTTGTGGGCCATAAATGCGAGTTACACGCGGATTAAACAGATTGGGGCATGGCCTATAGCCTGACCCCAGCCCAAAGCGATTAAAGTGACTGACTGACTCGTTGAGTCGACGTTTAACTGAACAGTATCCACTGGTATGGATTGAAAAAGAGTACAACTCGTATTTATTATGTATACAACATTATGTATGTAGATCTCTTGACACTTTGGCGCCGCGGTCATTGTACTTGACGTACTCCGGAGCCAAAATCAAAGCCAAATGCCTAATAATACAATCACAATCACAATCACAGTCGCAGTCGCAGTCACAATCGTATGCTATCCAAAAATCGATTCAAAATGTTATTTGATTTTGTTTTCATTTTCGTTTCGGTTTTCGTTTTCGTTTTGGTTTTTGTTTTCTTTCTGCAAACAATGAGAAGACAAAGCCATGTCTATGGCTAGACAAGATCGAGCCAAACCGCCGGCTTGATGCCTATTTATGCCATCAAATTAAAAAGCATTGACATTGAAAATTATGCGAACGCTCTGCGAGACGCAGTTGCAGACAGAGATGGAGATGGAGACGGAGACGGAGACGCAAATGGAGATCGTCAGACAGTTCAACGGTCAGATCCGTAGAAAATAACATTCAACTATATGCGTATAAATACATATGTTTAGATATAGCTGCAGATCACGATCTCGATCAATTCGGAAATTGCCACTGACAACTTGCGAATTAAGATTGATCGCTGCATTGTCTCCCTGTCTGTCAATCTATAGTTGGTTGGATTGATCGCCCCCACAATATCCGACAACCGACAACCGACAACGACCCGACACTTGTTTAACAATCCGCGATCGACGATCGGCGATTGTATCTATACGGTTCGACCTGCCCTCTATGTCATGTTGCGGCTTGTATAACACAATGCAATGAGAGCATGAACATGCTCGTAAATAATATATTTATAATACTTATAATAAGCAGCTCTCAAAATGCCATCATTAATTATTTTCATTTGCGACACTTGCGACGTTAAATGTACCAAGTTTACGTCTTGGAATTCCACGTCCCTCCCAACAACAACAAAAACAACAACAATAATGAAAAGAAACTCCAAGTGACACTGAAACTGAGTGAGAGAACTGTTTGTTTATGAAGTGATTCCAAAACTTGCACTTCAATGGCATTTCTGATGTTTACCTGAGAAGACCAAAACAAAAAAAATTCAAAGAAAAAACAACTGAAAAAATGAAAAATAAAAAATTGATTTGTGCCCATTCAATAAACCAACAACATCAAAGCAACAAAAATGCCAAAGTCGCTGTCATAACTAAAAATAACTGAAAAAAACATAACAGAAAATAACTTTTCAAGTGGATGCCAAACTTGTTCGCACCCAAAATACTCTAAATTTTGCCAGTTAACCGCTAAATTTCAATTACAATTATGTTTCTGTCAAGGCCAACAATGTTGTTGCCATTCTTTGCGAAACTCGCATTCAGTTAGCCATGTTCTTGTTGGCCAAACTGCTTATTAAGTTGTAATTGAGCACACGGTTTCATCCAACTGCTAAATAGATATTCAAATAAAACGTTTTTCACTTGATTGGCAGCACTGAACCCAATGTTGAAAGTGCTGCCAATTATTTAACTACTCCAAATGGAAATGCAGCAAGCGATTTTATGTACGTACATATGTTAATACTTAATTAACAATGTGAAATCGCAAAGTAATAAAATATTATTGTTGCATTAATTCTTTCGCTTTTACAACACACTTGCAAATATTGCACAGTCATGCAGTTACTACTTGCCCTTGAAAGAATTCGTGGTGTGCAAAATTCGTTTGTTTGTTTTGTTTATCAATTTCCAATTGTGAAACAAATGACCAGCCAGCCTTGCCATCTCGTTGCCCCACACACACACACACATACACGCAGTTATATTGAAATGTTGCCACCTTATATTATTACACCATGATTGCGCTAGTTGCGCAAGCGCGTTGTCTCGCCTTCTCTTACAGCATCCGTGATATAGGCGAAAGCGTAGAATTTTATGGGGCAAAGAAGAAGAGCAACAAAGGTAGCAAACAACCTGTTGAATTGTTGCTTGCTGCTCTGCGCGGCAGAGTATTGCTGAGCATAACTGTTGTGTTCGATGATCAAACACAGCACAGTTGCTGTTGACATTTTTGGGCTGTGGCCATTTGCCACCCGCGTTGTTTTCCTAATTAATGCAAGGGGCGTGGATGGGGGCGTAGCATGAGGTGCGCTCAAACCTTCACCTTTTGCTAATTTACTCGCTGAATTGGGTAATCGAGCAGTTGGCCATAAAGAATTGGTAACAGACAAATACTTAATTATGGCACACACTTCTGCGCGTTGCTGCGCATCCATCAGACTGCGCTCCCTGCTTCCTCACTTCCCCTCGTTTTAACCCTAGAGAGGCAATGACCAATACATAGATATTGATTGAAATACGTATGCGTATGTGATCAGTCTATCAATATGTTGAACATTTCTGAATGTAAATACATTCGTACATACTCTTTCTCAATGGAAACCTTCCATAAACTTGTAGAAATAAAATCACCGGTCTAGGGTTAAAGCTATCGTAATTAGTTTCCGTTTTGCATTCATTGTTGTAGTTGCTGTTGTTGATGCTGCTTTTGTTGTTGCTATCAACGCCTTTGCCTTTTTTTTGCAAACTGTTTTGTTATTTCTTTTCATTGACTTTGTTTTGATCGCCACATTTGGCGTTTTGGCGCCGCTCATCGCTTACAGTGGCGCAAGTTTCTCGCCTCGCTTTGTGTTTTTGCATCTCAGCTGCGTATTACATTTCACGCACTTTTCGCCGACCTGCGGCCCAGTGTGTCATCATGATGCCATAGCAGAGGTCAACTGTGCGCCATAGAAATGCTAAATTCAAAGATGCGGGTGAGCTATGGCGACGACGGCGCTATTCAGCTGCTAATTAACTGTGCGCTGTGACGCTGTGCTAATGATGGCCCACATTTGGTTCGTCAGTCCTTCAACAGCATCTCGCATCTTCAAGCTCAATGATGAGTATCAATTCTTACACACACACTCTCTCTCTCTTTCTCTCCAGCAGTGAAGACCTCTTTCGTGCTCTCGCCCTCGTTCCACGATGGCTCTGGCGCTAAAGACGCTACTGCTGGCGCTGCTGCTCAGTCAGACGCTTCCGTCGAGCATTGGCTCCGCGGTACTCATCTCCGATATGACTATGACCATGATGGTGGAGCTGTCGTCGCGTCATCCCTTCTGCAAAATGCACACGGATCGGTGAGTTCAACTGAGCAACAAAACTGAATCAATCCTCGCTAATAATTTATCGTTTCTCTATTCTCTAGCGGCGACATTCAACGCATGCTGCTGCAATCCGATCCTCGACGCATACGCCAGGTACCGCGCGAGTCCGTCGTCGAACTTGAGGAGGTTTGTCGTCGGCAAGGATCCTATGGTCATGAATTCCGTGGCGGACTGGGCTTCATTTATCCGGGCACCAAGTGGTGCGGTCCCGGCACCTCGGCGGTCAATTATGATGATCTGGGTCAGCATGTGCGCGAGGATCGCTGTTGTCGCGAGCACGACATGTGTCCCGACGTGCTCAACGTGGGCGACTGTCGACGTGGCCTCTGTAATCGCGGCACCTTCACACGATCCCATTGCGATTGTGATGCACGCTTCCGACGCTGCTTGCAGGCGGCCAACACGGAGACAGCCAATACGCTGGGCGCGATCTTTTACAATGTGGTGCAGGTGACGTGCTTCCAGGAGCGCAGTCCATGCTCGGCCCACCAGAGGTTCGAGGATTACTTTTATGCGACCAACCATTGCCCAGCCGAATATCGGCAGGCCGATCTCTATGTGCCACCGCATGCCGATAATCTCATTTCCAAGATCCTCTCGCACCCCCAAGGTCGTTCGCTGCTTCCCGAGCCCGTCGTCGCTCCCTCGCTCAAGCACAACGCACGTCGCTTTGGCGTCAAACTGGCCAGCGTCGGTCTGGCGGCAGTCAACATTCTGCGCGAGGTAGTCCACCGGCCACGCCTGATCTGGGACAGTCTGCATGCGCCTGTCAGCCGAGAACTGCCGCCAGGTCAGCCTGGTCCTGGTCCTGCTCCTAGCTCAAGGGGAGGGTATTATTACCAGCGACCCGGGCCACGGTACAGCTACGACTACGACTATGGTTGGAGCTGAGACGAGAGTGTTAAGGAAAGACTGTGTCCCATTTAGTATTAGTAGTTATGTAGAACACAAAGCCAAGCACAAGCACATATTCACGCCTCACTTAGTCATCTTTAGTCATTAGATATGTTCCCAAAGCATGTGCATGTTTTTATCATAAGACTTTGTTTTGGTTTTTTTTTTGTTCAATAAATTAAGTCAACTGTCACTCGAGGTCGCCGTCTATCAACTAGGCTTACCTTCTCCCCCTTTCTCTCTATCACAATCTCTCCGGCAGAGCGGGCTACAATCAAACGGAGCAGGAGGCCATCTGCGCACAGTGGCAATATCAGCCATCGGAAAAATATGTGCCCAGCCAGCCGCGCACGTCGTAGATAGCAAGAGACGACCTGGAACTATTCAAGTGACCCTACCTGGAAACGAATACAAATCTACAATATCACTTTAGCAATTTACTATAGTATTTTATGTATTCCACCGCGCCCCCCAAATTCTGTGCACCGCGTTCTGTCCACAGAATCACTGTGCCAAAAATCAATAATACAACATGGCGAATATATTTTTCATAAGCAAAAAAAAAACAGAAAAAAAAAACAAAAAAAAAATAAACATATATACATGCATATATTTACCGAGATCTGAGAGCGAATAAAATATCAAGCAAAACTCGTTGAAATGTCGTTACTTCAGAAGCAGCCACAGCCTGTAAGTATGCAGCACTTATGTAAGAGTTACATTTCATGCCGAAATTAGTCTCGGCCTGGAAGTATGCTATAGTAAAATTCGTTCCACATATGACCTGTGGAACCTAAGCATAATTGACCACAGTCAAATTCTAACGGGATTTTTTCAAACTGCAGCACGCTCCCAAATAGCAAGCATATGAAGAACACTATTTGCACTCGACTGATGAATACCCCTTCTGTCTGTATTTTATACAGTCTTGAATACAATATTAAACACTGACTGATTGACTCGCATTTTTGCATTATTTTTTTAATTCTAACCCTTTGTTGGTTTAACAAATGAAATTATAAAATTTGTCATTTGATGTTGTTCTGCTGTTTGTGTGTGTATTTTTGTTGTGTACTTGTGTTTCTGTGTGTGTGAATTGTGGCATGTTGTATAACGTATGCAATATTGGACAAACTAAAATCTTAAAACTGAGCTAAAGCGCAGACTGCCAAGTGACTCTCCAACTGTTGTTGCTCTTCATCTGCACCATCTGCTCCATGTTCGACCTGCACCCAGGGAATTAAGCGCGCAGGGCGACAAACTGCTGGAACACCTCGAGAATATGTGTGTCCAGATCGGAGGTGAAGAGCAGCGTTTCCAGTGTGCTGCTGTACTTTTGCACCTGCTCGTGATGCTGGCGAGAGAACGAGAACAATTAGCATGCGAATAGATAGAACTTATTCAACAGCTTAGCTTACCATGAGGAAAACCTGTTGAAGGCGACCAATTGTCCAGCGATACCAATCGGTGTCCGGATCACGGCCATCTGTGTCGGAGCGTAGCAGATGCTCGGATAGTATCATGATGAAGCGCTGGAAGACAATGAGAAACAGACGCTTCTGATTCACATTGGCTGCCTCCAGTTTCTCCTCCATGCGCTCCACAACCTGTTGATGAAGATTAAAGTATTTGGAATAGTTGTTACGTTTGATAATCACACAAGTTACCTCCTCGGATGGTTTATCCGCATGCGTGATGGGTTTCTTGCGCTTGTGCGGCGTATCGTCATCTGTGTCGCTGGACGATGAGTCAGCCTTGGACAGTTTCTCCTTGGCATCGCTCAGCTCAGTGTCTGTGACAAGAGAAAGAGCATTATTTTTATAAATGAAATGTCACATGGATTAGGGGATTTCCACTCACTTAGCTTGATGACATGCTTGTTCATCTTCTTGATGGTCAAGTGCAGTATTTCCCAGAGATACATTTTGGTGAATTCACCAGTCATCTCCTTGGAAAATATCCAGGTGGCCACAGCCGAGCAGTCAACCACTTGCAGCTTCAGCAGCTTATCGATGAGCACCACCATCATCTGTTGATGCGAAGACCACAGCTCGTAGATGTTGTGCAGTATATAGATCTGTGCCTCCTCCGTTTCGGCCAAGGCACGAAACACCACATGGAATTTAGAAATGGCCGCAAAGCTGTGCGAAAACGATTTCGAGCCCAGATTGAGCAGCGTCTGCACAAATACATCGATTTTGAGGGCATTGAAGCTGCCATCCGACATCTCCTCGCCGCTGTAGCCGCTGCTGGGTATCTCCTTCAGTATGTTGGCCACCTCCTCGGGTGTGCACTTCTGTCGGATGGCGACCACCAGTTGATGTGCCACCGCAGTGCCTGGCAGATTGGCTGCAAGAGAGACAAGAGACGAAGCGAAATGGTAAATTAAGTTGGGTTGAATGTAACTGCAGAAGAGAAGCGGATTAGCGAAGGGGGAGCTACACTAAGCTGGACGGGAATTGCGCGACTTGTTTGACACTTTCGCTTGTGCCAATTGCCAACTACAACAACGACAACGACAACAACAACCGCAACTCCCAACTACAATTGCATTGCGTTTTGTGCGCCGTCGCGTGGAACCAAGCGGCAACCGCAAGCTGGTGCGTTACTAATGATGTCTTCCAACTGCTCCGCATCATCTCTTGTCTGCTCCTCAGTTTTGAGGAGCCACTCTTTGCGGCTATTACATGCAATTTATTGGCACTTGCCTCGATTATGTCAATGAAATGTGCGCAGGTGACAAATTAAAGCGGCCATTTGCGAACAAAGGGAATGCGGAACTGCTGCAACGCAACCCATTTGGCAACTGTAGAAGATGCAACCATATTCTGCCGACAAAGACCACATTGTGCACAGCGTGTCAAGATCAGCAGCGGGTAAAGTTCACACACTTCAAGCGCCGCTATGGGAATCAGACAGACAGCTCAATGACTCGTGTCACGTTAGCTAATTGAATGACAACAATTTGTCGCTTCACTCGACTTGACACGATGCGACTCGACGAGCGCATACCCTGTGAACTATGACATACATATATATCTCTCTGTATCTCACTCTCACTCATACTCTTCAATATCCCTTACAGGGTATTAACCATTTATTAGCATTTGCTTTGTCACGCATCTTTGAATCGTAGCAAAGCAAATTGAGCATGTCCAAGGCAGGGCGGAGAAATACTTTTGTGCATAGTCTAAAGATCAGGGCACTGCTCCATGAGGCGTGTAGCACATTGTCCAGCAGCCGCCTTCTCAACTCTATCAGAGGTGAGCGCGTGACATGGACAAACCTTTCGTATATGTGGCACTTTTAAGGAGAATTGGCACAGTTTTATCTGATTGCTTAAGTGAATAAATGAACTCAAATAAGTTAAAAGTTTAGCTTTTAACATAGCACGCACATTTACATTCGGCAAATTAGGCTGAATAAAGTTAACTATTCTATATTGATTTCAACCAATTTTATCCTCTAATCGTATATTATGTTTCATGCAAAGTAGATCATAGGTATATTATTAAATCTTATTTAGTAAGGTGTAATTTCTTTTAGAAACTATTTTTTCATAGAAGTGTATTTGTGAAGAAAATAAGAGTAATGAAAGTAAGTGTGGAAAATAAGAGTTAAGGCCAATTTAACATTAAAAATAAATTAAATCAGAACGATGAAAATAAGTTAAGTAATGGAGTTTTAGGGGAAAGAATTTCAAAAGTACTTTTCAGCAACTTTTCGAAAAAGAAATTAACAGTGGGCCTAACTGAATTATGTCCCCAAAAGAAAATAACATACCCACAATCTTTTACTCTTCCCCTGACACTTTCTACAAGGTTTTTCGAACTGCATCTCCCATCTACAAAGCGGCATCTGCTAAACAGTTCACGCTCAATGACATGACCTGCCTCTTAATCGCTGGCATGATCTTTACCCCCAAAGTAGCAAACAACAACAAAAAAAACAGAACATGAGCAAGGTGAAACGCCACTTGCAATGCAAGAACGACAACAATCAGATGGGCAATCGAACAAGGGCAGGGCATGGTAGACATAGTAGAGAGGCAGCTGAGGTGAGGTTGGAGGGTCTTAGTGGAGGTGGAGGTGGAGGAGCCACTATTGAACTTCAGCGAAGCGAACCGCATATCTAGTGTAGGGAATCTCATGTGGAGCTGCGCCAAAAGTTGCCAACCGAAAAAACGAAAACAAGTAAAACAGTTACGAGTCGAGTGTGCTCAACTGTTGAATACCTTAAGAGCAAAGCATCTCCGCGTTTGCAATCCGAAAACAAACTTGATCTATTCTGCACTTTCTGTTTGGCATTTTGGTTGTAATACTCTACAATTTACCCTTTTGCATAGTGGATATAACTAGCACTCGTTGCCAGTAGTAGATTGAAGAAGTTTGACTCGCGGGGGGAGAAGCTCTAAACATCCGCAAGTGTTGCATAAATGCGCGTTTGCTGTCAGTTGGCGCCCCCCGGTTTGCCGTCTGCCCCGCAGCTGCCACAAAATGCGGCCGCCGCTTGCGAAATCGACGGCGCACCGCTGGCGATGCGTCGCTTGGCTGCTCCAATGAAAGCAGCTACCAACCAAACGGCAGTGGCAGCTTCTGCACTAGCTTGTCGAGAGCTACCTGTTGGGCCGACTCCGTCCTCCGTCCGTCCGTCTGTCTGCTTGGGTGGGTGTCGCTGCGCCCTCGACTGCCGTCTGTCTGGGGCTTGTTATTAGCGTCGCGCACGTCGTGGACGCGTTTCAGTCGAGTTTACGCGCGCGCGCAGCACGAACGTCGCGCAAATCCGCAAAGATTTGGCCAACGTTCATCAACATCGACGTTCTTTTTTGTTTATGTGAAAATGAGAAACTTGTGTTGGCCCAGCATAGTCAGCGTTCTGCTGGCACTCGCAGTAAGTGCAGCAACTGCTCCTCCACCTACTGTGTGAAATACTCTGCATCTAACGAGTTCAAGGGTATAATAAGTTTGTGACAAAGTGACAACAAAATGCGCAAAAAAAAAAACAAGCAAGGAATAGCTAGTCAACTGCCATAATGTCATAGCTCGGTTTCACTGTCGGTCTGTCCATTTCCACCTGTATCTAGAGGTTAGAGAGAGCGAATTCAAGTGCATCTGGTTCGTGTCTTCATTAACTACTGGTGGAAAACCAAGTTGCAGCTTATGGCTTATTATATACCAATTGCAACCTTACAACTCTTACAGTTTGAACTGTTATCGATGAGTTAGAAATTGTAAGCGAGGTTCTAATTTAGTAATAAACGAATTACATATTTGTAACTACCTCAAATTGCACTTTATAAAATTTTATCTGGTTCGTGTCTCTGTTAAGCACTGGTGGAAAGCCAAACTATGGTTTTTTGCTTATTATATATAAATTGCAACCTTACAACTCTTACAGTTTGAACTGTTGTCAATGAGTTAGCAATTGTAAACGAGGTTCTAACTTAGTAATAAACGAATTACATATTTGTAACCACCTCAAATTGCACTTTATAAAATTTCATCTGGTTCGTGTCTTCGTTAAGCACTGGTGGAAAGCCAAACTATGGTTTTTTGCTTATTACATGCAAATTTCAACCATACAACTCTAACCGTTTGAACAGTTGTCCGTGAGTTAGCAATGGTAAACCTAGTAGTAAACTAATTACATATTTTAATCCACCTCCAATTGCACTTTATGTAAGTATTCGTTGAAGTAGGATGTCGCACTTTCACTAACATTTTCTCGCTGGCGTTTGCTGATTGTTATTCTTGTTGTTTGCGGTTGTGGCAGGCGCAGAAGGTGTCAGCGATTGTTGGCACTGGCCGGGATGTGGTGCTGACGCCCAAACAGGCGCTTCAACTCAACGGCAAGCGTCTTTTCTACGAGGAGCAGCAACAGCAGCCAGCCGCAGACAGATCCTGGGAGCACACGCTCAAACATGTCACCTACGTGACGCTCTTCACCGACGCCGCGCTCGGTGCCGCCTCTGGCAATCTCAGGTAGGTGCAACACCCATCACACGTAGCCTGATCTACGACTGAAACGCCACTGCGGCAGCCAGCTGCATGACTATCATGACTTTCTGCAGACGCCGTATGTGCCAGCTACCGCTGCTGGCCAGGCACAGGCGCCATCCTTGCGCTTTGGTGACATCGTCACGCTGGCCAGCGGCCGTCTGGAGCAATTGTCTAGCAATGGCAGCTATCGCTTCGTTGAGGGCGCCACCGATGCCAGGGATGCAGTGCAGCGAGCGGATCCGTCAGTGGTGCAGACGCGAGCCGTGTGGCGAGTGCAGCGTATTCGGCATCGGGATGGCGAGCAATCGCCCAATCCTCGGTATCACTACGAGATGAAGTACAGTGTGTCGCCAGTGGCCGCCAGTCTTGGCTGGCCACCGCAGAGCTACATCCAGAAGGAGTCCGACTACCCGCAGAGCTTTGGTCGCATTGCCTATGAGGAGAAGCGCGATCAGACGTTTGCCCAACGTCGTCAGGATCGCCAGCCGCAGGCAACCTTCGTCCGAGGCATCTTCCAGACTCCTCCGCCGCCACCGCCTGCATCCGCTCTGAATATCGGTGAGTATTTAAAGGCTGGACCGGAGCCACCGAAGAGTTCGCCAAAGATCGAGCTGTTCCCGGGCCTCTTCAATTTGGGCCTGCGTCCCAATTACATTCCCGCCACCACGTTCCGTCCGAGCTATCCGATTAAATTCGCTGCACATCCGGAGCTGACGACTCCCCTGGAGCGCTTCCCTCTACCCAATGAACTAAGCGGCACTGCTGGCGATGCTGGCGGCGTGCCAGCTGCTGCTCCCCCAGTAACCCATCACTTTCATCATCATTTCTACATGGCCACAGGCCATGGCAACGCTCAGCCGGAGCTCGGATACCGACCCTCACTGAGCACGCCGGCTCCGCCTACTTCAGCGCTCCCCCTTCCCCACTCACATTCCCATTCCCATTACCATCAACATGAGCATAGCGACGAAGGTCATCGAGAGGTTCAGTTCCCGACGAATCATGCCTCAGGCTCGACCGAATCCCTGGAGACGGACGAGGATTTGCACCATAGCCAGGACCAGCATGCGCTGCGGTCTCCACACGTTTACTCAGGTGAGAGCTCTTTAACTCCCTAGCCCCCTAAAAAGGTTATGCACGATAGTTTAAGAAATATATACTAAATACATTTCCATTCCTTTACCTAATGCGGGTCTAAAACATTATAAGTTTGATAATACAATTCTTTCATATTAATTCCCTCTAGACACAATGATTATTGTCCAAAACTTCTTAGCATAAAGATAATAAAAGTAATCCTCATGTTTTACTTAAAGTTCCCCTACTAATAAAAAAAACCTCAACTTTTACTTGAAATTCTTCTACTACTATGGGAACTATGATAAAAATTATATAAATTTATATTGTTTTATAGTTAGCTTAGACATTTAATTGCATGTATAATACGTATATAATAATCAAATTTAGCTAAAAGAAGAATAATATAATATTCGTTCTCTCTGAGAGCCACTAGGAATGAACGATTTCTTTTTGAGAATATCCCTGGTATTGAATAGTATTATTGAGCAGAGGAATCAAAATTGTTGCGTTTTTGTCATTGCATGTGATCATGATCAACATTGCTGTCAGTGTACGATCCAGCGTCTAAGTACCAGTCATCGAAACTGGCGACGCCATTGCTCATTTATGCAGGCGCTGGTGGTGAATCAGACTCTGGCGAAGATCACAAGTCATTTGTGCACAGTGAGCCGTTAGAGGAAACCATTTACCGCTACTCGGAACCGGATCCCCTCTATGTGCATCAGAATCCAGTGGATGTGCTGCAGCTGGAGACGCCACAGCAACAGCAACAACCACAGCCACATCACGCACAAGCAACAACGGGCGACGAAGAGGAGCCCGAGGATCAGCTAAGCGAACACGTAGAAGGAGGAGAGCAGCGACCAGCTGGTAGTCAGAAGCAAGCCAAGCTCGCAACGACACCAGCAACCACAACAACAACAACGAGTTCTACAGAGGCGATGATGACCTCGACAACAACAGCGAAGCCAACATTTGCGGCTACGCCCAGCAAGGCGAGCTTTGTGTCCACCTCGACCAGCTTCACACCGCTGCGCGCCTTGAGTCGCTATCGCACCACGCCTCGTATCACGGCTGGCAGATCGACGACAAGCACTACAACGACGACCGAGACGCCATCGTTTGCCAAGTGGAAGCAGCGTCGCAAGGAGAATACCACCCACGGACCGGACAGCAAACCGAAGAGCAGTCTGCGCCACGAGTCCAAGGTGGTCTTCATTCCCACCACAACTGCAACGATAACGACGACGACGACGACAAAATCGCCTGCTATCACCACAGAGCCACCAGCGACAACATCAACTACAACTGTAGCTGTGTTAGACGCGGTGAAGCCGGTTCCTGGGCGAGAAGTAATCGAGGTGCTCACCCAGAAGTCGGTAAGCAAATCAGTGAGCATCAAGGTGGGCGAGAACGGCGAGGAGATACCCATCATTGTGGATGATGATGAGAACGAGGTGAAGCCGAGCTAAATAAGAAATAAGCATCTAATCTTTAAAGTGTAAACTTAATCTTAAGCGCCGTGGCACCCCCAAAGAAGCAGCAGCCGAAGCAGTAGAAGAAGCCACAATTTCACTCACTTCTAATCTTGGTTATAATGAATGCTATCCAACAATTCTCTTACATGAAAGACAAAACTTGGATACTGTTCACATTTAAGCTAAAACTTGAATAAATTTGTAAGTCAATCAGTTGACTCAGTGACAACGTTGTCACGTCTTATTGTCTATCCCCACTTAGAAAGAGAGAGAGAGAGAGAGAGAGAGAGACTCACCTGCGTCCTCGTTGGCATACTTGTAGTTAGGCACAGGCGTGACCGGAATAAGCTTAGCGTATGTGGTTGGCATCATTTCAGTGATGCGCTGATGATACGAGAGTCTGCACAAAACAATTCAATTTAATTTACTTTTACGGTTTGAAATGTCTCGCACTTACCGCAGACACTTCTGCAGCACCTCCTGTATGAACTTTGGACGCGGATGCTCGGCGTCGAGCAGCAGGCAACTGTCCCATTCATCCCACGACCAGGTGAACTTAAAGTTACTCAAATGATAGCTGAACCAGTTGACAAAGCGATCAAAGCAAGACGTGTTCATCGAATCGATGCGCATAAACAGAATCTCCGTCGCCTGGGCGAGCACCTGGGGCAGCGTGCCCGGCTGCAACTTGCACAGCTCGATCAGTATGGAGCCGTAGCAGATGTCCAAGTAGCGAGGCGTGGGCATGTGAAACAGCTCCGCAAAGATCACCTCCACAATACAGTACTCCAAGGGGATCTTGTGCTTGAACGGGAAGTTCAGCAGCTGGGCGGCGCAATCCTTACGCTCGTGATGATGCGTCTCGATGATGTGATGCAAATGCTCCTCAATCAAAAAGCGCTCAATTGAATGCGCACCCGGCAAATTGGGGCCATCGGGACAATCGGTGTAGTCGAACATGCGATACACCACCCACGGCATGGGATATTCGAAGGCGTCGTGGTGTGGCGGTGGCGTAATCTGCGGCAGATTGTGCTGGAGTGCCTCGCACAGTATCGAGTCAAAGACCAGGTACGGGCGAGGTATGTGCTTTTCGGCCCAGTTATCCTGACGCAATTTGCGTATTTGCGCCCACAAGCAGTCCAGATATTCCTCCTGAGGATGTGGCGCATCCGATGACCAGACGCGCAGTGCATTGTGATGCTTCTTCGAGCGTTTATTCAAATAGACCTCAATGCGCAGCAAAAGCGACTCCAGGGCCGATTCCTTCTTCTCGTAGAGATCACGTCCCACCCAGGGCAATGTGGAAAGGACGGCAAAGACGAACCAATCGCGACGCACCTGCGGCACAGTGTCCTCATTGGACACGTCAATCATGGTGTCGAGCAACTGCAGCAAACTGGTCGCCGATATCACATGACAATTGACCAGATCGGCAAGGAAGCGCAAGGAATAGCGTGCTGCATCCCAGCGACACAGCTTCAACGACTCCTTGAACGTCTTTACCATGTGATCGACAAACTCGCCACCGAATTTGTAATTCTTTGCATTAAGCAGACCCACTAAGGTGGTGTAAACGGTGCATTTCTCGGGCATTCGCACCGCACAGTCGGATAGGATGCGCAGGATCTTCATACGGAATGTGCCCAAATCGGCCTCGAGCACGGAAACGAGACCTTCGAGATTCGACTCCACCGACGATGTGCTGCGCTCGCCCACGCGCAATATCAGCGACTCCAAACGATCCTCAATTTCTTGATTTTCTGAGACGCGACGACGTTTATTCCGTCGATGATCTGCAATTTATTATTGTTGTAATTATAATTCAATATGTGGTATAAATTGGGCTGATGTACGCACCATAACTCTCATCCTCCGTATCGTGAGCACGTCGACGACTCATAGTGTAAATTACAAGATATCAACAATTTGCAACAATCGTGTTTTCTTATTGGCAATGCAACGTTTTTGGCACCCGGCACAATGAAAGTTGTGGTTACAGGCCTACGTAAATTGTTTGGGTCACTATCTTGCAGCGTGTCAATTTCGAACGGATGTGCTACGCAATTCACGTCAAATTTAATAAATTGTACGAATGAAAAGTGCAAAACCAAATTAAAACGTAAAAAAAAATACTGCCGACATGAGGACGCTAACCCGGTTTAGACAGGCTGCATTTGCGAAAAGAATAACTGATGAGAAGGCCCAACTGCCGAAGTCCCAATTGATTAATACCCGAGAACGCCGTGTGTAAGAGAGGGATGGCTGGTGTAACCGCATCAACAACGATGCGACAAAGATTCTGAAAAGGTGACCGTATTTTTATTAGTATTTTGGTATATTCATCGAAAAAAGTGTGAAATCGATGGCTGATCAGCTGTTATAAATTTTGGCGCCTAGAAATTATTTCAAATTACTTTATAACTAATAGAAAAAATCTAAAAAAATTAAAGAAAATGGTCAGAGACAACAGTGAAGAAAATCGCCAAGACAATCAAATTGACGTTTTTATACAGAAATATAAACGTTTCAGAACGAGTTGCCTAAAACGGAAATATTTAAATATATAAAGAAACACTTTTTGAATGCATTATTTAATAAATTGCTCATTCTTGGTTGTTTATAATGCCTATAGTGTTTTTATAACTGCCTGATTTCGATTACTTTTGCACTAGCGAACAGCTGTTCGCTTTGGTGTAAAGAGTTCAATAGTTCATCACAGAGCCCCAACTTGTCAGAAACAAGTTGTGTTTCAGATGTTGGTATTTTTCCAAAAAAGCAAAATAATTAATTTTTGGAAAATAATCATTTATTTATTAACCAAAAAGGGATATACAGCAATTAAATGGAATTACAAAAGGGAAACTAGAGCAACTCTGAGCTGTATACTTATCGATTCGCAGCGATTAAAATGGAGAAAGCAGTGTACTAAAATAATCGAGAGTAGATAAATCGATATTGCTATCGAAAGTGAATTTGCCTTTGGACTATTTTTTTTTTTTTTTTTTAGATTTTTCGCATAAAGGCATTTCTTGCCAACAAAAAGTAACTAGTTTAATGAAACGCAATTGAGTCAAGGTGCGTGCGTGTGTGCTGGCTGTGCAA